>NC_060899.1:15941953-16041953 GCF_014805685.1 Silurus meridionalis
ACCTCACTCCACACTCACTCACTCACTCACACTCACTCACACACTCACTCACACACTCACTCAAAACTCACTCACTCCTCACACTCACTCACACACTCACTCTCTCACACACTCACACACACTCACTCCACACTCACACACACTCACTCACACCACTCACACACTCACACACTCACTCACACCTCACACACTCACTCACTCACACTCCTCACTCACACACTCACACACTTACTCACACACTCACTCACTCACTCACACACTCACACACTCCACTCACTCACTCACACACACTCACTCACACTCACTCCTCCTCACTCACTCACTCACTCACTCACTCACTCCACACTCCTCACTCACACTCACTCACTCCTCACACTCACTCACTCACTCACACACACACTCACTCACTCACACCTCCTCACTCACACACATACTCACTCACTCCACACTCACTCACTCACTCACTCACTCACACACTCACACACTTACTCACACACTCACACACTCACTCACACACTTACTCACTCACTCACTCACTCACTCACTCACACACACTCCTCACTCCTCACTCACACACTCACACACTCACTCACTCACTCCTCACACACTCACTCACACACTCACTCACACACTCACACACTCACTCTCTCACACACTCACTCACTCCACACTCCTCACTCACTCACTCACACACTCATTTACTCACTCACACACTCACACACTTACTCACTCACACACTCACTCACACACTCATTTACTCACTCACACACTCACACACTCACTCACTCCACACTCACTCCTCCTCACACTCACTCACTCACACACTCACTCACACTCACACACTCACTCACACACTCCTCACTCACTCACTCACACCTCACTCCTCACTCACTCCTCACACACTCACTCACTCACTCCTTACCCACTCACTCACTCACCCACTCACTCACCCACTCACTCACTCCTCACACACTCACTCCTCACACTCACTCACTCACACACTCACTCACTCAATCACTCACAAACTCACTCACTCCTTACACACTCACTCACACACTCACTCACTCACACACACACACTCACACACTCACTCGTCTCTCTCTGTCTGTCTCTCTCTGTCTCTCTATCTCTCTCTCTGTCTCTCTCTCTCTCTCTCTCTCTCTCTCTCTCTCTCTCTCTCTCTACACAAACAGCTTCAGGGAACAATGTCTCGACTCAGGCAGGATGCACAACCAAGAGCTTCTGTGATGCCGCTGCATTATTCAATCAGCTATTTGCTAATTCGACTTTAAATTGCTGTCAGGGGAACCTGTGTAACGATGCTAAGATGCTAACATTGAGCTTCCTCCCCATGATCATCCCTCTGCTCTGCTCCATCATCTTCTACTGAGGTTACAGTTTTTCTCGATTGCTAAGACACATTTCTTGAAAGCTGCTCTCCTTTTCTCTAAACTGTAAACACAAAACCCAATTCTCAAGCTACATTCACAAAACCTCAGGCTCTTCTTGCAAAACCAAACTTTCACCTCAAAACAGTTCAATCTGTGCTCAAAACTGAACTATGTTGTCAAATCGTGCCCCGAGTCAATCAAAATTAAAATCACTACGGAACAGTCACTAAACACTGTGTAGAAAAATAGAAAACACAATGCTCAGGACATGAAGCTGGAGAAATAAATGTTTATTGTTCACTGTAGGCTAAATGCATGTTGCAAAACAAAAAAACCTGTGCATTTAGCACTTGTACAAAAAGACAAAACAAACAGAAATCTTATGCGGTTGCCACTTGTGTACAGTAAGCCCATGTAAAAATAAAGTACAAAAATATACAAATAAGTGCATTACTCAGCCACAGCATCATGTCTCTGTACTGGGTCAGGCCACAGGACTTCATCCACATCACAGGCCACATTTTGTCTGGCCAGGCAACGGGGGAAAAAAACCCTGGCATGCCGTATCCAGGCTTGGCATGCCTCCACACCTATGTCACCACAGGCAAGTCCCATGGCTTGCAGGAGATTTACTCTGGTGTAAGGTTGGCGTTCATATACCTTTCATCGCCATGAGGAGAAGAATTCCTCAATGGGGTTTAGGAAAGGGGAGTATGGTGGAAGGCAAAGATTGATAAAACCTTGGTTCATATTGAACCACTCTCTAACCTGGAGGGCTCTGTGAAAACTCACATTGTCCCAAACTCATCCTGCTGCCCTAACAGAGCACCTCGCATGTGATTGAGGAAAATGAGGAGCTGGTGAGTGTTGTAGGGCCCCAGGTTGGCATGATGGTGGACAACCCCATGATTGCTGATGGCAGCACATAATGTGACATTACGGCCTCTCCTTCTCCTTTTGGGGAGATTAAACCCAGCTTCATCCATGTACACGTATTCATGGGGTCTTTCCATTGCATCCAGTTGAAGAACCCTCTGTAGAAATAGATATAGTTTTGTAAGTGATACGGAAAAAGTGATTTAGGCCACTACAGTAAATCACTACTTAGAGTAATCAACATTGAATGTGTCTGGATATATGCCAACCTGTACATACTGGAATCTTTGCTCTTTGACTCGAGCTCTTTGACTGAGTTGCGATCAAAGGGCACTCTGTATAGCTGTTTCATGCGCAGTCTGTTGCGCTTGAGGACACGATCAACAGTAGAGAGGCTGACACTGATGATACCCTCATAATTTACATGGTCCTCAATGATCTTCTACTGAATTTTACTCAGTTTAATGGCATTGTTCTCACGGACCATATCTCTTGGTGGGGGGAGAACATAAATGTACATGTACATGTACATGTACATACATGTCCTTCCACCCCTATGTGGCAGTCATTCAATTCTACAAAAAGAGAACATGGAGTTACAAAAAAATATACATGGAATACTAGGCCTACAAACAGTTAGACCAACCCTCCATTACAATACTACAGTACATTGGTACAGTGATGTACTGAAACATATATTTACTTATATAGTATGTCATACAGTAATTGCTGTCAACATTTACATACTGTACTATAATGTCAAAAAAAGGGAATTACCTGTTCTCTTCTCTAAATCTTCGGATTATGGTGGACACAGTGAGTCTACTGATGTTTGGTTGTACCCTTTTTCCAGCCTCCCTCATGCTCATACAATGGACAAGAACATGGTCAATCACAGTAGCTCTGATTTCATCAGATATTACTGTTCTTTGTCTTCGCTGACCACCTCCACCTTCTTTCACACGAACTCTTCCTCTCAGATTTCTATCCATTGTAGGGTCTCACAAACCAGTGCTCTCTGAACTGGCTTACTTTATTTGTTCCCTCACATCATTAGCCACAAGTGTGATCCATTTTGAGTTGTAGTGTTTAAGTGGTGACACTTGTGCTTTAATTGTGTTTGACTTTTGTCACCTGTGCTCACCATTATGCAGCACGGGTGCATCACAATGAAAATGTGTTGGCAAGTTGTGTCTAAACAGGTGAAAAGTGCTTATGGTTTTGCCAAAAGAGTGATTGATTCAATCAGTGGGTTCAGGCAACTGAGCATTTGGTTCAGACAATAGAGTTTAGTGTTTTAGCAATTGAGAAAAACTGTAAATAAGTTCCTCCTTTTACAATGATTTCTATTAAATTCAACTTAATAAAATGGTTGTTGTGCCATTTTACATTCTGAGAAATTATGTTAATCGGGATAAAATCATATAAAGCTGGACAGCATTTGTGTTCATATAAACTAACTACAATAATTGGTTTACAAGAAAATTATCCAATTAACAATTAACATCCAGTGAACAGGGGTGTCCAGTCTTCCCATCATCCAATCTGGTGTGGATTTAGGTTTCATGTCTCTAGAATGTTTGTTTATCTAATCAATGGTGCAAAAAAAATAAAACATATTTGGACGTGTCTTGTATTTTCATTAAGATAAAATAAATACATTTACCTAAATGATTATGTGCTTGAGTTCATTTGATTGGATATTTATATTGATGACAAAATGTTCTCAGAAAGTTTTGTAAAATGCTAATATGTTTTTATTTCTTCAGCTTTTGTCATGAAACCAACTGTTTAGATTCTGTGGATCGTGTCATCAACAATGATCCCTTATTTTCCTTAAATCTAAAATTAACAACAAATGTTTTTAATTTTAAACACTTTATCCGAATGGAGCTCATATGATCTTTAGATCATTAGATATGATTCAAAGCTTTGTGATATATCAACTCATTCTCATAAACGATGATCTGAATGGAAGATGCCAAAATGAAGAATAGATTTGTTGATTTAAACGTCATTTATGCCATTGTAATTTATGGAGATTGTAATGATGATCAGGATAAAATCATGTAGAGTTCGATTGCATTTGAGTTCACATAAAGAGTGTGAACAAAAAGATTTAATCTAAATTTACAAGATAATTATTTCATATGATTAACATCCCTAGAAGCAAGGATGTTTAGTCTCACCTGGATTCAGGTTTTTATTCCGAACAGCCACACCTTTTCTAAATAAATGGAGCTTCACCTTCAGTGAGTCATCAGGTGTGACTCTTACATAAAAGCTCATGTACATAAGATCAGACTCCACTCCTCTAGAATGTCTGTTTATCCAAGCAATGGTTTAAAAGAAATAAAATATATTCACATATATCTCGTGTGTTCATCAAATATCAAATATCAAATATATTAATTTAACTGCATGATTATGGGTTTGAGATTATTTGATTGGACAGTTACCATGATGGCAAACTTCTTGGCCTGAAGGTCTTTAGAAAGTTTTGTAACATGTTAATAGCATTTACTTTCTTCAGTCTAAAACCAGTGTTTCAAATCAGCCCATATGCTAAACATTGCATTTTGTTTGTGTGCTGCGCTGCTAAAACAGTTAGCTGCTAAAACAATTCAGTTTTACATGTACAGTATTTATTATTATTCACCTGCACACAAATATTCTGTACTTTACTGCTCAGTGCTGCAGTGTCACTGTGTCTATTGTCTCTATTGTCATATTCTTGCACTAAATGTTTAAAGAAACATAAAGCATCTACAACATAAGTTTATTTTGTGATGCAGAAAATTAATGAAATAAATTAAACTGTTATGATTATATTATTATCTACAGGTTACATTTATTACATTGCATGCCTTTAAATAAATAGTCTACATTTATTTATTTATTTATTTATATTTTCAGTTTTGTCATTAAAAACTTTAATGAAATCATTGCTGATTCCTACTGATTTCATGTATTTTACTGTGGTGTTTTTATTTTCGACTTAATTCAGAAGTACTGGATAGAATGATAGGATTATGTTTATCTTTTATAAGGCTCGAAAAATATTTACATTAGTAATACTAGAGAACTCATTTACATCTACAAACTGATAAGATGCAAATAAAATACAAATAAAACTATATCTGGTAGAAAGTCTTTATTTGTTCAAGTTTACTTCTATAGCGCTTTTTACAATAGACATTGTCTCAAAGCAGCTTTACAGAACGTAAGAATTAAAGTGAATTATGTGTGTTGATGAGCAGCCTGGGGCGACTGTGGCCAGGAAAAACTCTCTAGATGAATGAAGAAGAAATTTTAAGAGGAACCAGACTCAAAAGAGAAACTCATCCTCATTTAGTTAATATCAAGATAAAGTATTTATTATTATGCAAACAAATTCACCTGCAATAACACAAAACTTCTCTACTGTACTGCTCACAGTGTCACTGTGTCTACTTTCAGTGTATACTTTACTGTGTGTACTTTACTGTCACATTTTTGTACACATGCACTTTAGGTTGTGCCCCAGTTGTTTTGTGTAGTTCTGTGTTTTATATTGGCCTATAGATGGACGGCTGATAGGGTCGAGGTCAGGTTTTTTTATTAAAAATTTGATAACTGCCAGTTTGAATGATTTTGGTACATGACCAGTGTTAAGGGAAGAAATTGTTAGTTTCAGAAGAAGTTGAAATGCTTCTGGAATTATCTGTGTGAAGAAACATACAGGATACAGGAGTTGATTATTTTTTATGACAAAATATGATATACTTGATATATGCCATGTAACTCAGGACGCCCTCATTTCATGCTCTTTGAAATACTATCTAAGGTGAGCAGCATTATCTAGGGTGTAGTGGGATGGATTTGAGCAGTTGGGTGGTTACAAGAACAAAAAAATCAAGTCTTTCTTGTGTGACTCTTGCAATCTGTATAATCAAAAATTCCACGAGTCGTTTAACAATTAAGAAGAAAAAACAGAAAAAGAGGCAAAAGTTTAACAAAACACCTTTAACCAGAGCCAAACTTTTAGCTAATTAGCAATTTGTTTTAGCTAATTATTACTATTAATAAATCAATCAAATGTATATGACCATGTCGTTATTGTCTGTTTACAATGTTTGGTATTTAAAGCTCTCCATGTTACACAACAACATAAAAAATATCTTAGAGAACTTCATGCAGAACAGACAGGACACTGCTGTGAATTTCTTTTTGGTTTTCTTTTGGCAGTCACTTTTCCCATCCGAGTAAAAACGAAAAAACTAAAACACTTATTCACATTTACATTATAAGAATTTATCAGAGGGTCTCAGCAGCTCACATAAAACCTTGTAGTAAACAATAAAATGAATGATGTATAAAACAATTTCAGGGTTATATTCTGTATCTTTAGAAGATTTTTTTTTTGCTGCAAAAGTGCATAACTCACATTAGACACAATCATGGACTGTTTTTTTCTTGCTTTCGTTGCTACTGAAATAAACAAAGTTTTTATTTTCTAATCTGTAAAAATCAGTAAACAAAT
Organism: Silurus meridionalis; assembly: GCF_014805685.1. Taxonomy (NCBI): domain Eukaryota; kingdom Metazoa; phylum Chordata; class Actinopteri; order Siluriformes; family Siluridae; genus Silurus; species Silurus meridionalis. Next base: position 15,948,743 of record NC_060899.1, read on the forward strand.
TTATAAATGGTTCTTGTTTTTTTTCTACCTAGTTTATAACTCTAATAATCCCATTCAAATGACCCCCTGTTTAAATGTAAGTAGGTATATGGGGTCATACAGCAAATGGAAGTGTGTGAACGTTAAGGTGATACTGTAGATCTCTATGTGCTTCAAAACAGGGAAACACTGTGTGCAGGTAATAATCTCGCCAGCCATAAATACATGATACAAGCCAAAACTTGCAAAATAAAAATTGCATTTTAAATTGTAAAGGTGTTCCTTTCGAATAAAATCAACTAGTTTGAGATTTATATCCGTGTCATTTTCAAACTTAAACTAGAGTCCCCACTCTACTTTTACTAAGCAAATTAAAGTTACTTTTTACTTTTACTTCAGTAAATCTTTAACCCAATAACTTTACTTGTATTTAAGTCAAATTTCATTGAAGTAACTTTAACTTGAGAAGAATGTCCTATTACTCTTTTCACCTCTGCTCATAGATGTATTTATCTGAAATGAAGCTCTGTGTCCTATCTCAATGCAGCAGTGGCATCTACTAATGTTTTCTACAATGTCTCCAATACTTCTGTGATGGATTTTTAATTAATATAACATTGGTCATCAGGACACCTTGGAGAGGGAGAAACCAAGAAAAACACAATAAGAAAATAGAAAAACAGGAAAGACAGCATAAACACATCACCATACAGTATCCTCAGTCTGTATGAAAATAGGGAAAACTGAACTGTAAAAAAGATATAATATACGCCTGATTCAGTATGTATGTATGATTCAGACGACTAGGTGGATTTCATTGTGCAGCAAATGCGATAAATGTTGCAAAGGTGTGTACATGCGCTAAAGATATCAAACAATTAATGGTTTGAAAGCAACCTGACAAACTGCATATTTCTAAATCTAGATAAAGAATAAGTGTCTGGTGGTAGAACTATGTAGAGCTGTTATAACTTGTTTTGCAGCATAAACTGTAACTTAGAATCTTCTTTTTTTTGTAACTTGAATGTCTTATCGGGTTTAAATATCTACGGAGGATAGTGTCTCATGTTTCTAATAAATTATTATTTTGTGGTATAAGTAAAAGTCAGTGATGATGTGTTATTATTCTTTGTTGCTGCAAATATAAAAACAAAAAATGAAAAAATGTTATCGGCCGTTTTGAGACTGAAAACGATGTGTTGTTAGGTAGTTGTTGTGGGGAAAAAGAATAAGTATTGAAGAACTGAAATGCAGAGACTCTTCTCCAGTAGTTCATGTTTTTTGCATCTTGAGGATAAACGTTTATTAACATTCATGAAGATGTCACTTAATTTTAAACTTTGACAATGATTATGCCTATCAAATGTTCTTGATTCTGTGGTCTTCCAAAGCATTTGGGGTTGTTTTTCAACCACAGTATTTTTAGGTCTCTGATGCTCTGTGCTTTTTATTACACATTTATTTTTCTGTAAATTATAAATATTCTCTCTTTAAGAATTTTAAGAATTGAATTTTCTATAATCTGAATTACTTTTAAATCTAACTTAGAAAAAACTGTGTGACACAACAGCACTTTTTAAAAAGCACTCAAAATGTACATGTAATTGATGCCGGGTCTTCAGATTCATTATTAATTGTTCTTTCATTTTCTGACTTTCTTCTTTTTACTGAAACTTGGAAAGTTCATATAAACTGTCAGAGTTTCCTGTAGAAATCACGCAGTGTGAACTAAATCCCTCCCCTTTTCATTTATGACTATAAAACAGAAACTTCATCAGCTGCTTCATTTTATTTACTTTCCAAACCCATGAACAATGAAGTTCTCCATTGTACTGCTGTTCTCCTGTATACTCGTCCCTGAAGGTAAGAAATCTCACATTCTTGAGTGTAGTTTTAAATGGAATATACAATAAATTACACACTTGATGATGGGATTTGTAGTAAATGTAGTTGATTTTTTTCTCATTTTAGTGCTGATGCTAACATGTCAGCAGTGCATTTCGACAATCAATTCACCATGTCCAAGTACGCCGTTAAACTGTTCAAATGTGTGTTCCAGTACCACTTTTTCCCCCTTCTCAAGTAAGTGAATGTGCATTTTGTGAATGTGAATCGTGGTCTGATATTTGCAACAATATAATATTTAATGTAATACATAAATGTATGGATGCATCAATAATGTTAAGTCACACAGCATTCATTAAGCTGAGAAAAGAAATTCTGTATTCTATAAATTCTACAGAAAACTGTATGAGTGACACTTTTTGAAGTGTTGTTTCAGCACCTTTTGGTTATTAAAATTCAGTTTAATTTGATTAGCTTTAACATGCATTAAAAAGCTTAAGCACATTAACACACACGTGACCATTTTTCAGTTTACAGCTACTTTATTTACAGTACATTCCACTGATGTAGGTACAAAACTGTATTTATGTTGCATTTCCAAATAATACGGGGTGTGAAATGTTCTTACTTTGAATGCGACAGGTGTTGTTACTGTACAGAACTGCACAACACTAGGCTTTTGTTTAAATGGAAGCCTGAATTTGGGATCATCAAACTTACTTTTAAATACCCAATGCTGCAGCACTGATTTCTGCAACAACCAAACACTACCAGGTAAAACAAAGTAGTTTTTGCTTGTTTGTTGTTTGTTTGTTTGTTTGTTTGTTTGTTTGTTTGTTTGTTTATGCCATCACAATTTTTTATTACAATTTCATATATTAAAAAAGGCAGCAATCTAAAGGGTCTAAGTATCTCTGAAAAATGCTGCCACTAATGCTAAGTTTACACAGAACAATCTGTAGATCACGATGAAGATGAACACAATAATCCGATTTTGCGACTTATAATATAAAATGCCTGCTGAGAGATGACTTTATAAAGTGAGGCTGATTTGCAACCAAGTAAATAAATCATCATTAGTAATACAGTTCCAGATAATACAGTAAACAGGTTTCATTGAATTCCTGAGAAACGGAAGGTGTGTTTCCTAGTGGACATTATTAAAACACCTGTTTATTGTAAAATGTCTTTTTTGTAACATTGAGTTGTTATAAGTTGTTAAATCTTGTCCTGATTAATATTTTTTAATATCATCACTTTATAGCAATTTATACTGTAGTCTCTAAATGTGTTCAGTAGTTTTATTGTGTGTGATTTATTTTATTCCTCTGATTAGTTTCTCCACAGCAGTTACCCAACGGCATGTCCTGCTACACCTGCAACAATAATAACTGCTCAGCAACTATGCAGTGTGTGGGGGATCAGAATTATTGCGCCTCTGTGAACACAAGCACAAGTAACTCTATTTTATCATTCTCACCCAGTAATTATAAAGGCTGATTAAGTTATGAATATAAATATACTATATATATATATATATATATATATATATATATATATATCAATTATACATATAATACAAATATATAATATATATATTTACTATTTTCAATTTTCTCTCTCTCTCTCTCTCTCTCTCTCTCTCTCTCTCTCTCTCTTTCTCTCTCTCTCTCTCTCTCTCTCTCTCTCTCTGTCTCTCTCTCTCTCTCTCATTCTCTCTGTCTCTCTCTCTCTCTCTCTCTCTCTCTCTCTCTCTGTCTCTCTGTCTCTCTCTCTCTCTCTCTCTCTCTCTCTCTGTCTCTCCTCTCTCTCTCTCTCTCTCTCTCTCTCTCTCTCTCTCTGTCTCTCTCTCTCTGTCTCTCTCTCTCTCTCTCTGTCTTTCTCTCTGTCTCTCTCTGTCTCTCTCTCTCTCTCTCCTCTCTCTCTCTCTCTCTCTCTCTCTCTCTCTCTCTCTCTCTCTCTCTCTCTCTCTCTCTCTCTCTCTCTCTCTCTCTCTCTCTCTCTCTCTCTCTCTCTCTCTCTCTCTCTCTCTTCACACAAACAGCATTATGGAACAATGTCTCGACTCTGGCAGGATGCACAACCAAGAGCGTCTGTGATGTCGCTGCATTATTAAGCATACAGATAAATGCTAATGCGACTGTAAAATGCTGTCAGGGGAACCTGTGTAACGATGCTAAGAGCTTAACACTGAGCTTCCTCCCCATAATCATCCCTCTGCTCTGCTCCATCATCTTCTACTGAGCTTTAGAAAAAAAAAATATTTTTGAGGTGTTGATTAAATAAGTTCCGCCTTTCACAATGATTTCTATTAAATTCATCTTAATAAAATGGTTGTTATGCCATTTTACATTCTGAGAAATTATGATAATCGGGATAAATCATATAAAGCTGGACAGCATTTGTGTTCATATAAAGAGGGTGAACTGAAAAACTCTATATTAATTGGTTTACAAGAAAATTTACCAATTAACAATTAACATCCAGTGAACAGGGTTGTCAAGTTTTATCTTCCCTTCATCCAATCTGATGTGTATTTAGGTTTCATGTCTCTAGAATGTTTGTTTATCCAATCAATGGTGCAAGAAAAATAAAACATATTTGGACGTGTCTTGTATTTTCATTAAGATAAAATAAATTCATTTAACTGAATGATTATGTGCTTGAGCTCACTCGATATTTACATTGATGAGAAAAGGTTCTCAGAAAGTTTTGTAAAATGCTAATACGTTTTTATTTCTTCAGCTTTTGTCATGAAACCAACTGTTTAGTTTCTGTGGAAATTGTAATCAACAATGATCCCTTATTTTCCTTAAATCTAAAATAACAACTAATGTTTTTAATGTTAAACACATTTTATCCGAATGGAGCTCATATGATTTTAGATCATTAGATATGATTCAAAGCTTTGTGACATATCAACTCATTCTCATAAACAATGATCTGAATGGACGATGCCAAAATGAAGAATAGATTTGTGAATAAATGTGTCTATTCTGAGACATACTGTATCTAAACAGTGCCAAGCCAAAAGTGGAAAAAAACAGCCACCTGGAGGCGCTATGATCTTTTGTGCGTTTAAATCAGTGCTTCTCAATTATATTCTGTTACGCCCCCCCTAGGAAGAAGTAAGGTAAAAAGTAAACATTTCGAGCCCCCCAACTCTCCTCCGTGACTGTAAATAGTATTATTTGTCTATAAAATTGTTATAAGTACACCTCTGAATAACACTGTATCTTATTAACATTATAGAAAACAAAAAAAGAAAAAAAGTAGAGATTAACTTGCAACAAAGAATAACTTTATTAACATTATTTTTTAGTCGATGAAAAAACTCAAGCGGTTTATTAGCCTGGTTGTGGTGTGATGTCTTTAAGTGACGCCTTCATTAATTTAGCTTCATGCAGTCCACTGCCTACATTTTTACACCCAGTAAACATACTGGTCTTTCCTCATGTCCCACCGTAGTCACAGTGAAGCTAAACGCTACATACGCTTCGCTATATTTCCTCGGGAGACTTACGTTTGTCTCATTATCTCCGTCTCTCTCCACCTTTCTTTTCATCCCTGTTAAATATTTTTCAGGATGTCTCTTAAGGGTTTGTTATCTGCACTCCACACCTCCTGCTCTGTGCTGTGTGCTCTTGTTCAGTGCAAAAAACCTACTCCCTGCAGCTAAAAAAAACCAGTTCCCCAGGGTCACCCGTGCCCACCCTATGCTATCATATGCTATCATTCACACATGCACATGCTACTCACATAATTTCATATTATATTAGACTTTCTGATTCTTATCTATTTTATATAAACAAACACTTTCAATCATGATTATTATTAATCACAGGCTTTATTAAGTGCTTTAAATTAACTCTGGTCTTTAAGCTGTATGCTAAATATAAATTTTTATTATTAAAGGGCCATAATAGCTCATCAGTTGAATGTGGAACATCTTTAAAGGCATTCCCTGTCCCTTTGTTTAACTCTGTATAACAGCAAAGTCATTTCAAAGAATGGACGAGTTCAAAGTAATGATGCTGAAAAGAAATGAAGGCATTGTGTTATAACTGAGGGTGATGCCCTCCTTCTGCACATCCACCCTTCAGTCCATTATTACTAAACTGGACATTGTGTTTTACCTGATTCATTTTCAAAACTTCTCCAATCTCACAACAATGAAGCTCCAGCTTGTATTGCTGCTTCTCATCTGTATGCCTGTCTCAGACGGTAAGAAATCTGACATTTTCTGAAAGGAATTGATTTGAACAAAACAGTGGATCATTTCCAGGAGATCCTCTGTAGATGCATCTGGAGGTCAGATTTGTTCTTACTGTATGTTTCTTTTTTTTAAGTGCTGTCGATAACATGTCAGGAGTGCATTTCGTTTGGAGTTACATCATGCACAAGTACGCAGGTAAACTGTTCAGATCAGTGTGCCACTGCCTCTGTTTCCTTGTATACAGGTAAGACGATGTATACAGTATATACTGTTTGATTATTTTCCTTATATGTAAAGTGTACATTAGGGTCCACAAAATGAAATATATGAAATACATCAATACAGTTGGATAGTCTGCTAATTTACTTGTTAAATAATGTTATATATTAATATAGCTTTAATACAAAATACAAATAAAGTAAGTAAATGTACATTTATCGATCTCTCTGGGCTGTGTAATGTGTCACAGGTACTACACAGGTAATAAATGTGAGTATGCAAACTTGCAGCAGGCCAAACATGTGTTTCAATGGAAGTTTAAACACAGGAACAATGAACATTATCAACTACGGCAAATGCTGCAGCACTGATCTCTGCAACAACGAAACACTTCCAGGTACAAACAAATGGCTGTTAGGATCGAATCCCACCAATGATGTGATTCTTAATGACCATGTGTGACATAAGGGTAGTTACAGGACATCATTAAACAGCACAAACTGATAAAATAACAAATTGATAAGAGACTAATAGCAGTTTTAAAGATGCCATGATTTCTGGTGACTCTCTGCACGGGACAACAATCTTTAGTTTTCTTCACCTGTCTATGTTATGGGTTGGGCAGCTATCATAAAGATAATAATACGCAAGCCACCTTATTGTATTTAAAGAATGACGCAAAATGTGTTGTTGTCTAAGTAGAACCTTTCTGGTCACAATTCTACAAGATATGTTTGGTTAAAAACACAAATGTTTCACCTTTCAGCACAATGGCAACCAAAAACACAAGTCAAAGGAATGTTAATGTTTTCAAATTCAGAACTCTGATCACAATCCTATAAAAACACTGTATAATCACTAAGTGAACAATGGAATAAAATTACCTGACGTAGAGCTAGATTTAGTCAGAAACACACTGCCGAATTAATTATGATAAATTATACATAAAAATAACATGTAAATTGTTACATATATATTTTATAGTGTAAGAATAATGACTAGTTTCTTTAATGACTGCTCGATGGTGTACGTGGTGACGTTTGATTGAGAAACATGCTTTGTTTAGGACCACCACAGTCTCCCAATGGCCTGTTGTGCTACACATGTGACCCTCATGGCTGCTCAAGAACACTGAACTGTATGGGAGATCAAAACTTGTGCATTTCTACCACAGGTGAATATTACTTATTTTAATCACTGGGTTAAAGGTTCCCTGGTTTATTAAATAAAACAGCAACACGTGATTTACTTTTTATCTTCTCAGAGTAACTGTTGAGATTTTTTGCCTCATTATAGCAGCTGTAAACAGTCTTTCCTTTAACAGTCTGTCTGTGAAAAAGTCTGTGAAACAAAGCATTTCTGAAGATACACATGAAACAAAAAGAACAGTGAAAGTCAATATACAGTATTGTTCAAAATAATAGCAGTACAGATGTGAAGCAGTTTTAAAAAACTGTGGTCATACAACTAAATATTAGTTTAGTGATTCACAGGATTGATAAATCCTAGAAACAATAATGTTCGTACAAAATAGTTTCGAGCTTGTACAGTCAACGGCTATTTTTTTGAACACACCTCTTTCAACGTATTGACCAATTGCACAGCCTTAAGAGCGTGCATATCATGAATGCTGGGTCTTGTTTGTTTTCTGAGAATCTACTGCACCTACTGGTAACTTGTTTGCCACGTAGCAATAAAAAATATACTAAAAACCTGGATTATTCTGGTTAGTCACATTGCACTGCTATTATTTTGAACAATACTGAATATTCAACGCTCTTTGGAGTGCAGTTTAACATGGACTCTTGCTTTCTTTTTTATTGTTCATCTTGTCCTGATACGTTTTTTTATCTAAACGCTTTAATTAATTTATTAAAGGCATTAAAACATTTCTTGCTTATACACAATGAATGGAATCTTGTAAAATATAATATTTTTCCTTTCTCTTTCTCACTCTCTTGCTCTCAGTTCAACAAGGGTATGGTCAGATGATTATAAAAGGATGTGCATCCAAAAGCATTTGTAATATGACCAGACCAAACTTTTATGGACTTGTGGCAGGGAATGTGCAGTGCTGTCAGGGGAACCTGTGCAACAATGCTGAGAGCTTCACACTGAGCTTCCTCCTCATGCTCGTCCCTCTGCTCTCCTCTATCCTCTTACACTGACTTAATACCTCCCTGAACTTATGAGACAAAAAGTAAAAATTAAAGTTTCTTTTAAGGTGTTGAGTGTAGGGTTTTCACTGTCTAGGTTTTGTCCTGCTAATAATCAAAGGCGTGTATGTTTATTAATCTTCTATAATAAAGTCAGGTGAGATGAATATTTGATTTATTACAGGCTGCATTGTAGACGATAGTCACAATCTCTTCCTTTTAACAAACAGGATATTTGGAGGTCCAACAAATGTCCTGTGAAAAAGTATTTGGATTGATACACTTCTCACGTGGTCACACAGACGTTCACCAACCCTGCACATGAACCTCATTTCTGCTGCCATGTCTTACAACTTCCTACTTGCTTTTATTCTTTTACTGGTAGATCACAACCACAAACAATTATATCACACTAACATCCTGGAAACAATATTAACCTCAGCTTGATTTCATAGCCCTAAAAATAAGTCTCTCATACAGCTGTGCTAATATATTATTATTATTATTATTATTATTATTATTATTATTATTATTATTATTATTATTATAATTATTTTTATTATTTGTTCAAAAATCTTAACTTTTTTATTTAGAAATGCAATTTGATATAATAATAGACAACCGTCTCGGTCAAAAATACCACCGATGGCTCTTAATGCTTCAAAATCAGTTATTAGAAATAGATGTAAAATTCTACTTTATAGTCTTTAAAACAATTCTCCACTTTTGTTTCTCCAGGTGTTCATTTTACTTACCACTAAGTAATGTTCTCGCATTTTCTCTCGTCATACTACGGATGCAAATTCTATATATAAAATAAGAAACAACAGGAAATATGTTTGTTTTATGTGGCATCCTGGTCATAAGGGAACGTTGTTGTTGTTGTTTTTTCACCGTGTACAGTACCAGACTATACATGGTTCAACTAATAATAAACGCCATATTGAAAGCCACAAAATGATGATTTTATACATTTATCACAACACATTCACTGGATCCATCCTGATTTTAAAGAATTAAAAGCTAAAACAAATCTTTAGTTTAGTTTTTAGTTTTACCTTTTTGAGTTGTAAATCACAATTATTCATATCAATTCATTTAAATATGCAAATATTTAATAAAAATGCAGCACGTTGCATGCAAAGCAAGGGCATCTGCCACAGGTTTTGAATATATATGTAAATACTTTTAACGAAATTGCTGGTTTTGTTCAACAGAAATGAAAATAAACACAATTTTAAATGATTAAACTATACTAATATAGTGTACAGTATATCCTATGCTGTAAAAGTGTTATTAAAGTATAATTTTGCAGTGTTTTTGCAAAATGATTATCCACAATTTCATATAAAATACAGAATATGAAAGTCATGTTGTCTTTACAGAGGCATCACCTGCAGTATTTATAATAAAAATCTACTCTGTGTGTAATAATACATCTTTTTATAGACTATAGAAGTTAAATAAATGAACAGTATCACATTTATGCATTTAATTTTAACACTAAATATTTTAGAGTGCATATTCAGCCACATTGTAATTCAGAAGAAAAAAACGGATGTGATATTCACATTTTATTGTTTGTTTGTTTTTTTAGCTTTTCTAACCATATTCTCTCCCAACAGAGTTTTAGTCCGGTGGTAAACTAAGTCTGAGTCCTGAATCAGTATTCAGATACAGACTAGGAATCAGTATCAGTATTTATTTATTACAAAAGATTTTAAAGCACTTCTCACATCGGGTATAAACATCTGCCAAATGCCATAGATAGAAATGTCATAGAAAATGTGTATCTTGTTTTCCTGTTTTTGAGGTTTACACCTACATTTACATTTACATTTACATTTGCGGCATTTAGCAGACGCCCTTATCCAGAGCGACGTACAAACGTGCTTTAAATCTCTAGTAGTGAATAAATCTACACTGGTACGCAAGATTACAAACTCAATATAAATATAACTCGAATTCTACAAACTTGGAAAGTGCTAATGTAGGTATTTTAGGAAGAGGTAGGTCTTCAGTCGTCGCTTAAAGATAATCAGGGACTCTGCTGTACGGACATCTAGGGGAAGTTCATTCCACCACCTCGGTGCCAGAACAGAGAAGAGTGGTAAACCTGGTGGTAAACCTCATGTATTATTCAAAAACATCTCAACTTGAGAGCTGTTGACATTTGACCTAGAGCACTTGTGATTTATACAAAAGAGAAAGTTAAGCCTCCCTCAATATCTGAAGAATCGAAACCAAAGAAATGCATTGCCCATGTGCCAAGTTTACACACCCTTTCATTCATCACTATCAACCCTGACTTCCTTTCACAGTTCACTTTTTAACCCCTTCTGCTTGGCAATATTGCCAAAGACTTTTATAGTTATACATTTGGGTATAAGATATAATAAAATTAATTGTGTGATAGATCACAATTTAATCTTTCTGTCTGTCTTTCTTTCTTTCTTTCTTTCTTTCTTTCTTTCTTTCTTTCTTTCTTTCTTTCTTTCTTTCTCCTTTTAAAGCTTTAATGATGTGAAATGCAAATTTGGTTGTGAAAAATTGCAATAGAAGTAGAATTTAATATATGTTTGTTTTTTGCTTTCTCTTAGCACTGAGTTATAATATTTTCTGTTGGTGAGTGGAAATAGCTATTAAGGGGTTGAGCACAAGAAATATTCCATTAGTGGACATTTAGGACACATAACGGCCTTAATGAAATAACAACTTTTTACCTGCCTCTTGTCCGTTCAGTCCAATTTTCTTGAGAAAATTGTGGTAACAATGATCACAAATTAAGTTCAGTTTCACAATATTAAGTTAACATTTATTTATTTTATTTAGTTTTTTTTACATTAAAAAAAAAAAAAACACTTGAATCTTTGACTTCAGTCTGAACTCTGTGAGAAAGTACACATCATTTTAATATGATTTCTTATGTCCATTTACAACCATCTGATTTTGAAACACCTTAAATACTCTAAAGCTTACATCTACACACACACACACACACACACACACACACACACACACACACACACACACACACACCAACAAACACATACATACAAAACCATACAACATATTTAAAAAAATTTTTTTATAGATTTCGCAACTCTTGCAAAATTATGTTGTAATGTAATAATGTTTTGTCATTGGTTTTTTGGCCAATTGGTTTTTAAGGGTTGAGCTAATAAACACAACCTAACAGTCTTATGTGCAACCTGCAGTAAGTGAATCACTGCAATAGAAAAGGCAGGTCATTTCTTGTTCACTATAATTTGCATATTAAATAAAACCTGAATTAATACAATGTCTAATACGAGATCTCCACATCAAAACTTAAACTGTGAAAGAGGAAGTGGAGAAACAACTAAACAGTTCAAAACCACTGTGTTGGTTTGTGTGTGAGAATAGAAGACTTTATAAATATATACTTTATAGAATTATAAAAACTGAGAAGTTGAAACAGGTGTGTTTGTGTGTGTGTGTGTGTGTGTGTGTGTGTGTGTGTGTGTGTGTGTGTGTGTGTGTGTGTGTGTGAAGTCTATGCCATTCACCTCTGTACTTAAGTAGATTTTAACGGTATTTTACTTCACTATGTATTTTTCAGACAACTTTTTACTTTCACTCTTTACATTTTTACACAAATATTTGTTCTTTCTACTTCCTACATTTTCAGACACGTTACTTTAGTTTTAATCTGTTTGGTTTACATGATCAATATTTTTTCTTCTCATTGCGCCATTTTCAGCACAATAACCTGTGTCTTTGTGATTGTGCAGCTTTTTTAATCTCCCACTGGTGTAAAGTTCCTGTCTCTCACACACCACAGATGTAGACTAGTTTCTGAAGCTCACAATCAGCAGGCAGAAGGAAGTCTGTGGTTATTGTGGATGAGACAGAGGGAGTCAGCGTTTAGTGGCATTTATTCTTCATAATGCCAAAACAAACTTAAATGACGCTTTTTAATCGTACAGATAAGAGCAACACATTATTCGAATCTGTAAAGGGTCTTCTTTTATTCTTATTCACTCATAGTAACAACAAAATGCTGTGTTTTATAAAAAACAGAAAACAGTCAGGGGGCGCTCTCTGAGGTCTCTGTCATCTCTTTTCACAGACACATAAATAAAACAACCTGAATCTCAGTGAATATTTGCCTCACAGACATAATAAACTGATGAATAGAAAGCGCAAAATGTCTACTTTTATATAAACCATCGAATATTCTCTGATTCTGTAATCCGTATAGAAGTTAGATGTGGTACAGTTTCTCCGGTATCACCTCTTTAACCGTCTGTGTGGAAACATATCAAAAGTTCCGTTTGGGGTCCTGATGATTTACATTATTCAAAATGTTGAGTTCGGTTTCACTAATAATAAACATACATTTGCATCAAGCACCAATATTTTTCCATGTCCATGTTAATTAAAGTATTGAAAACGAAAAGTATTCATTTATGGTAAATTTAGAATAGATTTAAATGTGCGATTGAGTTGCGATTAAATATTTTTAATCGATTGACAGCCCTAATATTAATATGTGAGTTTAAGGTACCAGCGTGACACTAAAACAGGTAGTAATAATGACTACTTCTTACTAAAGTACATGTCCGAGTCCAAACTTCTTCACTTTAACCTGAGTGAAAAAGTGCAGTCAGAACTTCAACTTTTACCAGAGCATTTTAAAACATGAGTATCTGCACTTCTCTCTGAGCAATCTGCACTAGCTCTGCCGGTAAGTGATGGTTCTCTGGGCATAAAAAGGCATATTGATGAGAAAATGAATCAGCAGACATGCTATGGTGATTCAAATCACTCTTTCCAAGCATGGCGAGCAAACATATGGAAAACTTGCTGAATGGACTACAGCAGCAACCACATCAGCTTAGCCAAGAACAGGAGTCAAAAACATCTCCTGGTCAGATTACTATTGATTTCAGCTGCACGATGTTGATCATAGGCTGATAATTTGGCACCAACAGCATCATGTCAACAGTTCAGATTGGTTGAGGAGAAATGGTGTGGGTAAGGTTCTCTTGCCACACATTGGGACACTAAATACTAATTGAGTATCATATGAATGCCACAATATTCGCTGAGTATTATATGAGTTGAACTGACCATCTTGTGTATTCGATTTGTCCCACTGAAAATGTCAAGCATGAAAAAAGGCCAGTGCTGTCACAAAGCACATTCTGTCTCAAACTGGTTCTATGAATAGACTTCTATGTGGATTTCATTTTCATAACAAGATTTCAATGAGTGCAGGATAGAATATTCAGTATTGTTCAAAATAATAGCAGGACAATGTGACTGACCAGAATAATCCAGGTTTTTAGTATATTTTTTATTGCTACGTGGCAAACAAGTTACCAGTAGGTGCAGTAGATTCTCAGAAAACAAACAAGACCCAGCATTCATGATATGCACGCTCTTAAAGCTGTGCAATTTGGCAATTAGTTGAAAGGGGTGTGTTCAAAAAAATAGCACAATGCCACAATCACTGAGGTCATCAATTTTGTGAAAAAGCAGGTGTGAATCAGGTGGCCCCTATTTAAGGATGAAGCCAGCACTTGTTGAACATGCATTTGAAAGCCTGAGGAAAATGGGTTGTTCAAGACATTGTTCAGAAGAACAGCGTACTTTGATTAAAAAGTTGATTGGAGAGGGGAAAACCTATAAAGAGGTGCAAAAAATTATAGGCTGTTCAGCTAAAATGATCTCCAATGCCTTAAAATGGAGAGCAAAACCAGAGAGACGTGGAAGAAAACGAAAGACAACCATCAAAATGGTTTGAAGAATAACCAGAATGGCAAAGGCTCAGCCAATGATCAGCTCCAGGATGATCAAAGACAGTCTGGAGTTACCTGTAAGTACTGTGACAGTTAGAAGACGTCTGTGTGAAGCTAATCTATTTTCAAGAATCCCCCGCAAAGTCCCTCTGTTAAAAAAAAGGCATGTGCAGAAGAGGTTACAATTTGCCAAAGAACACATCAACTGGCCTAAAGAGAAATGGAGGAACATTTTGTGGATTGATGAGAGTAAAAATTTTCTTTTTGGGTCCAAGGGCCACAGACAGTTTGTGAGACGACCCCCAAACTCTAAATTCAAGCCACAGTACACAGTGAAGACAGTGAAGCATGGTGGTGCAAGCATCATGATATGGGCATGTTTCTCCTACTATGGTGTTGGGCCTATTTATTACATACCAGGGATCATGGATCAGTTTGCATATGTCAAAATACTTGAGGAGGTCATGTTGCCTTATGCTGAAGAGGACATGCCCTTGAAATGGTTGTTTTAACAAGACAATGTAAACAAACACACTAGTAAACGAGCAAAGTCTTGGTTCCAAACCAACAAAATTAATGTTATGGAGTGGCCAGCCCAATCCCCGGACCTTAATCCAATCAAAAACTTGTGGGGTGATATCAAAAATGCTGTTTCTGAAGCAAAACCAAGAAATGTAAATAAATTGTGGAATGTTGTTAAAGAATCATGGAGTGGAATAACAGCTGAGACGTGCCACAAGTTGGTTGACTCCATGCCACACAGATGTGAAGCAGTTTTAAAAAACTGTGGTCATACAACTAAATATTAGTTTAGTGATTCACAGGATTGATAAATCCTAGAAACAAAAATGTTCGTACAAAATAGTTTTGAGTTTGTACAGTCAACGGCATACACTGCTATTTTTTTGAACACACCCCTTTCAACTAATTGCCCAATTGCACAGCTTTAAGAGCGTGCATATCATGAATGCTGGGTCTTGTTTGTTTTCTGAGAATGTACTGCACCTACTGGTAACTTGTTTGCCACATAGCAATAAAAAATATACTAAAAACCTGGATTCTTCTGGTCAGTCACATTGTCCTGCTATTATTTTGAACAATATTGTAAAAGGTCATGATCAAGTCAAAAATCTGATTTTGCGTAAATACACACGAGCAAATTTTCTCTTCTTTATTTTCTTTTTCTAAACACTCCACAATGTTATAATGTAATTAGCTGGGAGTTGAATTTCAGAAAAAGAGAGAAAAGGAAAGCTAAGCCTCTGACCCTTTCAAAAAAACAATTCAAGGTATATATTTGGAAATCTGCATGAAATCCCTCCACCAAATGTACAACCCACTTCATGCATCATCATAAAAAACAGACCTTCCTTTCACACGTGTGCGTGTGTGTGTGTGTGTGTGCTTATCTGTGTAAATAGATATTTATTTCCTTACTTATTTACATACCCAGCTTCTTTGTTCCTGAATCAATTATCTTCATAGAGATATTAAAGGAGAAGTACACAACAGGATGGTTGACTATTTTTCTGCTACAGCAAATAACAAAATATACATACAAATAAAATGCAGCTTAAACTAACACAGATTGCAGAGGTTAAACTAATGCAAACCATAAACCTTCTGTCCTGAAATGGTTTGCATGTTCCAAAGAACTTACACCGGAGACTCGTGCCATGTCTTGACATGTCAATATAAAACAATGATCAGTTGAAACAGGAGTCAAAATTATAAAGGAAAGCAACTGAAGGGATGTGAATCCACACATCTTTAGTTAAGAGCTGCTTTTTTTCTTTTGAAACGCTGTTGCGATTTTAGAAGACGAAAAAGGTCAAACCCGAAAACACTGACTATAGACGGCCAAATAAGTCATATAGTAACTGAAGATTGCTGCATCACTGTATCAGGTGAACTAAGATCTGCTAAGAATGTACACTAATACGAATATATTATTCAAAAGGAACATAATGTGTTATAAAAAATTAATTGTATTAGAAAGTTTGCGCACACAGGGCAAATAATTAATACTAGGGGTACATGATTTGTGATTTTTATTCCTATATTTTTAATCTCTCTCTCTCTCTCTCTCTCTCTCTCTCTCTCTCTCTCTCTCTCACATACACTCTCTCTTTCTTCCCCCACCCCCCCCCCCCACCCTCTCTCTCATTCTCTCTTTCATTGTGTCCTTTAGTTCAACATGAAATGAAACCCATGTCCAGTGCGTATCCAGAAATGTCTGCTTGCATCAGGATCAGCAAACATGACAGAAATGGGATTATGTAATGTACAGTGCTGTGAGGGGAATCTGTGTAACGCTGCTGAGACTGTCACAACAAGTTTACTCCTCATGATCATCCCTTTGCTCTCCTTTATCCTCTCCTGAATTACATTTATTAGTTTGCTGTAGCACTAACTATAGTATTCTACTATTTTAAGCGGTTCTTACAGAGTTCTATACATTCTGTTGGGTCAGGTTTGTGCCTGTACATGTAATACATGCAGATTAGATTTTATTTATATTCTGTTATTAATAATAAAATAAAGCAACATGCAAAGTAAAAAAAAGTAACATGTGACTCAGTCATTGTCCAGGCCTTGACCCATCCATGACCTCCTAACCTGAAGTCATTGCACTTATAAATATACTGATGCTTTTTATAATATACTGATTTGACTAAAACCTGAAGTCATTGCACTTATAAATATAAATATACTGATGCTTTTTATAATATACTGATTTGACTAAATTAAATTGCTTTGTTAGGAATAACGAGGATGGACAGGATTAGAAATGAGTTTATTAAAGGGACAGAGCATGTAGGACGTTTTGGAGACAAGGTGAGGGAGGTGAGCTTGAGATGGTTTGGACATGTGCAGAGGAGGGACATGGGGTATATCAGTAGAAGAATGTTGAGGATGGAGACACCAGGAAGGAGAAAAAGAGGAAGAACAAGGAGGAGGTTTATGGATGTGGTGAGGGAAGACATGCAGGTAGGAAGAGGCAGATGTAGAGGACAAGGGGGTGTGGAGACCACTGTGGTGACCCCTAATGGGAGACAATGTCTTGTGAAAAGCGCTATAGAAATAAACTTGACTTGACTTTTAAGTATTCACTGTATCCCTGATAAAGCATAAGGGCTGTTCAAATATCTACAAATTAATATTTTAGATATTGCTCAGATGAGACACAATTTGCTGTTTGTCTGAATAGCCCAGGAAGTTCATCTGGTGATATTTCAAATGTATTGACTTTCTCTTTGTCAGGTTTTTAAAGAGATTTTAGAGAATCCTGTAGTTTGAGGTATCACATTTTAAACATCATCATATATCTATTATATACATTTCTATTAAAAACACACCCTTGTGCTTGTGCAGTAGATCAAGAAATAAAGATAGCAGAAGTGTCAATGCTTAGTACAGTTACTACATAATGGATTTTTTTTTGGTGCCCATTTGATCTTCTGCCAGTGGTTTTCACGAAAAGACAAATACAAAGTCTCACTTTTTAAGAAATGAAACGTATGAAACCCCTCCTACTTTGCAAACAATCACTGCACATCCTATAAGACCAGACTCTGTTTCAGAGCTCACTTTTATTTCATTCCCTCTGTTGGCCATCAAACATTGACTTCTACAAAAACATCAATATGATGACTCAAGTTACTCTTCTGCTCATCTGCATGCTTTTCCCCCAAGGTAATGCAACTTATTACAGCAAATTACAGCAATCATGTACATCATGTAAATGTTTTTCATTTTCTGTTCTAATTTTTTTTCCTTCTCAGCATGGTCTCTGAATTGTTATGAGTGTGTGCTAGGAATAACAAATTGTCAAGAGAAATCTTGCCCTGATAAGTGTCTCACTGCGACCACTTCTGTCTACGTGGGTATGTGAAAGAAATAATTCCTACCAATTAAAGTATTTATATTTGCTTAAAGAATAATGAAACATTAATTTGAGCTTAAACGGTTTTTCTTTAATAGAATGCATTTTTTTTTTACATCTTTGTTCAGTTTATCTTTTTCTTTCTTTCTTGGTGTAACTTATTCAAAAGGTTCCCAAAGCTTGTCATGTTTCTGAGAGCTTCACCCTGTCTTTTCATCTTTACTGCTGTTCCACAAAGATAAATATCATTATAAACTATCAGAAAGTGTAATTTCTCCATCCAATAAAACTCCTAAGGAGGTAATAATATACACACTTTCTCTAATGAAGGTGTGACCCTGTGTCGCAACAGTGCCGTTATTCACTGCGCACTTTCTGCGGCGGCGAATGTGGAAAGCCAAAGTAGTCACAAAGGCGCCACTGCAGGCTTTTAATATACGAGTATTTATTGAAGTATATGTCAGTGTGTGTTCTAAAATGAGTCTCTCCTCATTAGAGAGACCAAAATATTCTACGTTTAAAATTATAAAATTTAAAGTGTCTGTCAGAGGCCGACTGGAAAACTATATAGTAACATTTCACTGAAGAAGGACGTGACTGCTAGCTAGCTTTGTCCCGGTTCTGGTTCCTGGTTGTTGAAATCCAACACATTCGCACCCCACATCGTCACATATCGACGCTGTGGATGTTGCGTCCGACGGCGTCCACATCCGACGCCGAGGGTACCCCCTTCGCGTCGCTTTTCAACGTACAGGACGGAAACCTTCGCCGCCGACGCAGATGGACGGGACCCCATTTGCGGGTTACGGTTAGGGTTTGGGTTAGGGTTAGGGTTCGAGTTAGGGTCAGGGTTAGGGTTTGGGTTAGGGTTAGGGTTAGGGTTAGGGTTACGGTCATCTTCAGAATTTTATGAAATTTTAAAATTAGTCCTATACACTTATTATGATAGATAATAAATTATTAAGTGTATAGGACAGCGATCTGCATTGAAAAGCGAAGCACAGGGGCTCCCATCCATCTACGTCGGCGGCGTGAAGGGTTTCCGTCCTGTCGTCGAAAATCGACGCGAAGAGGGTACCCTCGGCGTCGGATGTGGACGCCGGCGGACGCAACATCCACAGCGTCGATATGTGACGATGTGGGGTGAGAATGCCCTGTGAAATCAGAAGGAGGTTCCAAGCCAAAAAAAACTTAGTTGCACCCCAGGATGTAAAAAGATGTAGCAACAAAACCTGTTACATAACTGTTTCTCAAATTTGTTAAAACTGATCAAACTAAGGAAAGTCTGTCCTCAGCAATCAAGCTAAGGCAGTGGTCCCCAAGCTTTTTTAAATTTTCAAGTAATCATAATTCAGGGAGCTTAATTTAAAACTTGTAATTTAAATTTTTTTTTATAAAATAACAAAACTGTTTTCATTCTTTCTGTGTGGCCCCAAGACCAGTCCATGGCCTGGTGTTTGGGGACTAACTGGTCTAAAAAATACCATATTAGAGAAAACATTCGAACTTCCCAACAATGCTACTTAAATACAAAAGACAGTAAAAAGAATTCTCTCAGTGCTGAGGCCCTGAGACTTCCTGGTGGCACGCGAACGCTTAGATGGCAAAAAGAACAAAAATATCCAAAAAAATCTAACTATAAATGTACACTTGATATTTATTAACAGTGATAAAGTATTAAGCTACAGTATACTAGTTGTGTAAAACAGTTATGGATCAGTTTGGGGACTGGGCTAATAACCTGATATGTGAACTGTTTCTAGACAATACAAAGATCTCAGATGTTAATATACAGAGTTGCAGCACAGCAGATTCGTGTATAAGCGGAAGTATGAACCTGGGAAAGATGAAAGTAACCAACAACGGCAAATGCTGCAGTACCCCTCTCTGCAACACTGAAAAACTTCCAGGTAAAATACACACTTAAAGATGATAAAGTATTCTTTTTTTTATTATTTTATTAATGCATTTTATTAATAAATGTAATTTTAAACTAATTTTGTATAGTGCATGTTAGCCAGCTAGCTTTAGATATTATTGCAGTAATTCTTGAGACACAGTGAGCTTTTTGTGTGATTGTATTTTTATGTGAAGCTCTTCAGAGGCAGTCTGTCAATGGGAGAATGTGTTACACCTGCGATGATAAAGGCTGCTATGGAACAGTGAACTGTGAAGGAGACGAAGACCGCTGCATCAGTTTAACAGGTGAACATAATCATATTTTTCGTGTGTTATGAATGTATTTGGGTGAAAATACATTGTTCAAAATAAAAATTATACAGTGCACCTGGCTAAAACTAGGTATTTCTAAACTCCCCTTCTGTCTCTCTCGCTCTAAGTTCAACAAGGGAGCAATGCTTTGTCAATGAAAGGATGCGTATCCAAGAGCTTCTGTGTTGCTTCTGGATCAGCAAGTACACCAGGATTGGGTGTATCAAACATTCAGTGTTGTGATGGGAACCTGTGTAATGGTGCTGAGAGCTACAAATTGAGTTTCCTCCTGATGCTTGTTCCTCTGCTCTCTTCCATTCTCTTCTAATGAAATGTACACTGATGGAAAGCCACAGTTTTTGTATTGTGTAATACAACATGCCATTTCTTCTCTTGTTTATAATGCTGATTAATAATTCTGTTTGCTTGTTTCCCAGTTAACTGTGGTTTCATATCCTGTTCAAGATTGTAAACATGGCCTTTTATTCACGTGATTCAGTGTTTTATTTAGAGACTGTTTGATGAAAATGATGTTAACAATGATTACAAAAAAGTCCAGTAAAAAACTGCTGGATTTTTCTCAGGCTTATATATTATTGTTGTTTTTTTTTTAATCCCAAAGGCTCCTGAAATGCTTTTTTTATTACAGTAACCCCCTGTTTACCGCGATAAACGAAAACCACGACAAAGGGACGCCACCCCAAAAATGTTATGTGTACAGTACTGTACTATAGTTAATAATTACATTTATATTAATAAATTTCATTATTTCAACATAAAACTCCATAAAAACCATTCTTTGTAAGTTTTTTGGTCTATCGTGCTCTCCTCGAGAGATCGGGAAAATCAGCTAAACAAATTAGTTATGTGTCAAACGCAATTCGGGGGATTTCAATATGTATTTCGATATGTTTTGTTGTGAGAGAACCTGCTTTCTAGTTGAAATCCTGTTTATTAAATAAAGATTCACTTGTGTGTCTGAAAAGATCTCGTCTCTTATTTCTAAAGGTATTAAAAAAACTTTTAGTTAAGAAAAGTGAGCAGCACTGAGCCAAGTACTACAATAAATATAATACAGCTGCCTGTTTTACCCACTTTAACCCCCACCCCAAAAAAAGAAAAAAGAAAAAAAAACCCAACATGCATGTCTTCCCACGATGCATGCTTTATACTTGCATACACGTTTTTAAATATACATACAGTGGTGTGAAAAAGTGTTCCCTTCCAGATTACATTTTTTTGCATGTTTGTCACACTTTAATGTTCATCAAACTAATGTAAATAATAGTAAAAGATAACACAAGTGAACACAACATGCAGTTTTTACATGTAGGTTTATAGTTTTGTTTTGACTCTAAAATACAACAGGATGTGTTGAGGGGGTCTCTGGAACATTTTAGACATGTAAAAACCACAGACGCAATATTTAAATGCTGCACAGTAATTTTACAGGATTTGCAGAAACAATGTGGTAAAAAGTACATTTATAAATTAATATAATATATTTGTGTAAACATATTTTAAAAAATATTAATAAATCAATATGAATGTTCATTTGTTATGTTATACTTGGTTGCTAAGTTATCTACAAATAATAGACATCTATAATTATATTATTACTTTTATAGAAAATATAATTTTACATATAAATAAAGGAACAAACAGGAACATTAATATTCTCTGGTTAAATTATGATATAAATCCAATGTGATACATTTAAAGCCATTGTAGTTTTGTACCTGTGTGTCTATATTTTTTACACCAATGAGTAAAAAAATATGTCAGAGGAAGTGAGTAGCATCTCTTCAAAAAAACTGTAGTATGGAAGATGGTGAAAGATCTGAAACTGTGGTGAAACTGTAAGTTGAAATGTTATAAGGGTTTATACTAATAATGTTTTTGGCTTCTCTTTAAAAACTTTAGTAAAGATATAAGAAATATATATAATAAAATATGAGTTCTTGTTACACAGAAAACTGATAACTTCATTTAAATACAATGAAATAATACACACAAATAAAATGTAATTATGAAGTAATAAATATATGAACAGAGAATTCTGATGAATGAATCTAAAAAAGTAACTGAAAGGATTTAATTATTTTTGCCTACATCACTTTAATTAACACAAACTAATACATCAACTTTATCTGTCTTAACTCCACTTACTGACCACATCTTACAAATAGCTGGCACAAGACTAGACACAGAAAAGATTGCTTACTGGTATTCATGTGACTCACATTAACAAACCGCAAACCTTTGCATGACAGATGAATATTGAAAGTTTTTTCTTTTGTTTGTTTGTTTGTTTGTTTTACAGTTTAGGATTCTAACCCAGTTTGTCTTTTTTTCTGACCTCTTGCAGTTTTTTTGACCATAACTCTTGCTGCTCTGATTATTTGCTTTTTTATTTAATAAAGACCACTAAGTCTTGACCAAGTCACGCTGCTGCTCATCTTACATTTTAAATGGAGCAGATAAATAAAAAGGGGAACTCTTTTTTTTTTTTCTTAAGTTTCATTAAGCTGACTATGGTTCTACCCTGACCAAGTTTTGAGGGCTGTCACTCATCTGTCTGCCTGTTTAGATCTGTACCTGATTACAACCACTTCTAAAACTTCCAACCACACACATGCCCATAAACATAATACAAAAATAAATAATTAAAATAAAAGATTTTTACAATATTTGTATGGAAAAAAGAATCTTCAGTATGCACCACCAACTACAGTGGAACCCGGTTATCTCGCCCTCGGTTACCTCGACAACCCTATTAAGTTGACGTTTTTGAAGTGGAACCGCCAAATTCTCGCTTTTTCTAAGCATTTTTTATCGGTTATGTCGACTTTTTTTATGTCGCTGAACCCTGATATCTCGAGCACAAGGGGGGAAAAATTTGCCATTTAACCCCGGTTATCTCGGTGCAGCCGCAGAAGAACTCGCGAAAGTGGCGGAAAAATCAAGTCTTACAGCTGCTACAGGTGTTGTATTGTATACTGGTGAATCTCTCTGTTAGTTAGTGCACATATGCCTTTTGTTGTTAAATGTTATGCGATGAACGGGAGGCGAAAGCCGCGATTGGCGGCGCAGAACGTGTGATGACCATCCAAAAGCATAGAATGAACACCGGCAGGATCAGGGGGGAATCCGCGGTGCGCTTTGGGAAGAAAAGAGCAGCCGTTGAGAGAGTGCCGGTGGGAAGACACGTACCGGGATACGCATGAGCGATAACAACGACTGCCGTGAACCAACATATACCAACAATAACGGACCGTGAGAGTGTGGAAGTTTAAATAGGAGCTGGTGATGATGATAAACGAGCACCATATGTGCGCGATTGAAGCGGAGTTTCAGAGAAAGCGGCCGAGAAAGCACCTGACACGCTGAAGGGGGCCGAAGGGGGCTTGGCAGGTGGATTCCTGACAGATAAACATGTACTGTATGTATTTTTATAGCATGCCTTCATCAAACAAATCACGGCAACGCTGTTGTGTAAAAAACCCCTTCAAAAACACGTGCATGCACATTCTCATTTATTAACGCACATCATGTACATAAAGAAATTTCAAGCACGTT
Organism: Silurus meridionalis; assembly: GCF_014805685.1. Taxonomy (NCBI): domain Eukaryota; kingdom Metazoa; phylum Chordata; class Actinopteri; order Siluriformes; family Siluridae; genus Silurus; species Silurus meridionalis. Next base: position 15,972,620 of record NC_060899.1, read on the forward strand.
AATATATTGCCGCCATTTTGATTTTCGTTTATCTTGATCATCGGTTATCTCGACACTTTTTGGCGACCCCCTAGGACATCGGCATAACCGGGTTCCACTGTACTTGTTGTGGAACCTGCAGCCACATCAGCAGAAGCCACATAATGTTTGTTCTCGGGCAAACAGACCATTAACTTTCCCAATTTTTAGTTTGTGTAAGTTTGTTGTGTACAATGGAAATGACACAATTTGGAAAATTCAGATTTTTAACAGCATGAAGTAAAATGTTACTTAAGAGATTAAGCCACATCCCTCAAGCCAGTCTTTGACATGACAAGAAGTGAAGGTAAATAATAAAAAAAAGGGGAAGGTTGTAGCTCAATAGTTATTTACCAGAAGGACACAGGTTCAAATCCCAGCATAAAAAATTTGACACTGTGGGGCCCTTGATCAAGGCCTTTATCTCTCAACTGCTCAGTTGTAAATAGTTGTGGATAAGGGCATCTGATAAATGCCATAAATATGTTGTATATGTAAACAAGGCTTTTAAACATGGTCAGAGAAAATGAGCACATTCATCCCACCTGAGACGAGCTACATTTACTCAGCTACAGGTATCTGTTCATTCATTACACTTTCTCAATCTCTGATCTTCTGTGAACTGCGACTGTGTCCCATGATTAGAGGAAAATTGGACCTCCTCTTTAGGAAGTTGCTCCAACACCCATTTCCACCTTTAACTCATTTTGTAGAAAATCATGTCCACACTTAAGACTTGTTTAGTGCAGCAGCTATGTGAAGTGTTCTTCTATCTTCTTCATGATCTGATCTAATTTTGATACCAAAAACCAAAAGTAAACATTCAGAACTAACAGAACAGAGCAAGACAACAAGAATCACCTGTCAGTCATGTGGTCCAAAATTTCTGACCAAAAAAATGTTAATCAGTGTCACGTGTGTTCATCAGTCATATTGATGAGTGTGTAAATTTCAGACAGCAGAAATTGTGTGGATGTGTGTTAACATCTGACACACAGTGCTGTACATCCGACCTGTAGAACAGAGATGAAATCATGTTGTACTCCTTGTCAGGAATTTTAATGGCACTGGTATGTGGAATGTTCTGTAGATGTGCCAAGATAAAGGATGTTTATAAATGTGTATGTTTATTGACTTGCAGTGTGTCAAGCAGTGGAGTGAAAAAACTGAAACACTGCCAGGTCATTAACACTACTTTCATCAGAGTTCAAAAGTTTAACGAGCAGAGAAGGAACAGTGATCTGTATTACTGAATTATCTCCACTAACCATAACAAAATATTTAAAGACCACATCATTCTCATGATCATTCTCATGTGTTCTGAACCAACCCTGATAAATATTCTCTCTCTCTCTCTCTCTCTCTCTCTCTCTCTCTCTCTCTCTCTCTCTCTCTTTCTCTCATTCTTTTTTTTCCTGACTTGCTGCCCCTTTGCTCAAACACACCCATGCAAATTTCTTTCTCTCTCTCTCTCTCTCTCTTTCTTTCTTTCTTTCTTTCTTTCTTTCTTTCTTTCTTTCTTTCTTTCTTTCTTTCACTGTGTAATGTGATGTACAGTTAAATGAATCAGTAAATGTGTGTGTGAGTGAGTGAATAAGTGAGTGAGTGAATGAGTGAGTGAGTGAGTAAATAAGTAAATGAGTGAGTGGTGAGTGAGTGAATAAGTGAGTGAGTGAGTGAGTGAATAAGTGAGTGAGTGAGTGAGTGAGTGAGTGAATTATTAAGTGAGTGAGTGAATAAGTGAGTGTGTGAGTGAGTGAGTGAATAAGTAAGTGAGTGAGTAAATGAGTGAGTGAGGAGTGAGTGAGTGAATAAGTGAATGAGTGAGTGTGTGAGTGAGTGTGTGAGTGAGTGAGTGAATGGTGAGTGAGTGAGTGTGTGTGAGTGAGTGAGGAGTGAGTGAGTGAGTGAGTGAGTGAATAAGTGAGTGAGTGAGTGAGTGAGGAGTGAGTGAGTGAGTGAGTGAGGTGTGAGTGAGTGAGGAGTGAGTGAGTGAGTGAGTAAGTGAGTGAGTGAGTGAGGTGTGAGTGAGTGAGTGGTGGTGGTGGTGAGTGAGTGAGTGAATAAGGAGTGAGTGAGTGAATGAGTGAGTGAGTGAGTGAGTGAGTGAGTGAGTGAGGGAGTGTGTGGTGAGTGAGTGGTGAGTGAGTGAGTGAGTGAGTGAGTGAGTGAGTGAGTGAATAAGTGAGTGAGTGAGTGAGTGTGTGAGTGAGTGAGTGAGTGAGTGGTGAGTGAGTAAATAAGTGAGTGAGTGAGTGAGTGAATGAGTAACTGAGTGACTGAGTGACTAAGTGAATGAGTGAGTGGTGAGTGAATGAGTAAGTGAGTGAGTGGTGAGTGAGTGAGTGAGTAAATGAGTGAGTAAGTGAGTGAGTGAGTGAGTGCGTGAATAAGTGAGTGGTGGTGAGTGAATGAGTGAGTGAGTGAGTGAGTGAGTGAGTGAGTGAGTGAGTGAGTGAGTGAATAAGTGAGTGAGTGAGTGAGGAGTGAGTGAGTGGTGAGTGAGTGAGTGTGAGTGAGTGGTGAGTGAGTGAGTGAGTGAGTAAGTGAGTGAGTGAGTGAGTGGTGGTGGTGAGTGAGTAAGTGAGTGAGTGGTGGTGAATAAGTGAGTGAGTGAGTGAATGAGTGAGTGAGTGAGTGGTGAGTGAGTGAGTGAGGGAGTGTGTGGTGAGTGAGTGAGTGGTGAGTGAGTGTGGTGAGTGAGTGAGTGAGTGAATAAGGAGTGAGTGAGTGAGTGTGTGTGTGAATGAGTGAGTGGTGAGTGAGTGAGTGAGTAAATAAGTGAGTGAGTGAGTGGTGAATGAGTGAGTGAGTGAATGAGTAACTGAGTGACTGAGTGACTGAGTGACTGAGTGACTAAGTGAATGAGTGAGTGAGTGGTGAGTGAGTAAGTGAATGAGTGAGTGAGTGAGTGAGTGAGTGAGTGCGTGAATAAGTGAGTGGTGGTGAGTGAATGAGTGAGTGAGTGAGTGAGTGAGTGAGTGAGTGAGTGAGTGAGTGAGTGAATAAGTGAATGAGTGAGTGAATGATTAAATGAGTGAGTGTGTGAGTGAGTAAGTGTGTGAGTGAGTGGTGGTGAGTGAGTGAGGAGTGAGTGAGTGAGGAGTGAGTGTGTGAGTGAGTGAGGTGTGAGTGAGTGAGTAAGTGAGTGAGTGAGGAGTGAGTGAGTGTAAGTGAGTGTGTGAGTGAATGAGTGAGTTAATGAGTGAGTGAATGAGTGAGTGAATGAATGAGTGAGTGAGTGAATAAGTTAGTGAGCGAGTGAGTGAGTGAGTGAGTAAGTGAATAAGTGAATGATTAAGTGAGTGAGTGAGTGGTGAGTGAGTGAGTGTGTGAGTGTGTGAGTGAGTGAGTGAGTGGTGAGTGAGTGAGTGAGTGAGTGAGTGAATGGTGAGTGAGTGAGTGAGTGAGTGAATTAGTGAATAAGTGAATGATTGAGTGAGTGAGTGAGTAAATGTGAGTGTGTGAGTGAGTGAGTGAGTAAGTGAATGAGTGAGTGTGTGAGTGAGTGAGGTGTGAGTGAGTGAGTGAGTGAGTGCGTGAGTGAGGAAGTGAGTGAGTGAGTAAATGAGTGAGTGAGTGAGTGAGTGTGTGAGTGTGTGAGTGAGTGAGGTGTGAGTGAGTGAGTGAATGAGTGAGTGAGTGAGTGAATGAGTGAGTGAGTGAATAAGTGAGTGAATAAGGAGTGAGTGAGTGAGTGAGTGAGTGGTGGTGAGTGAGTGAGTAACTGAGTGACTGAGTGACTGAGTAAATGAGTGAGTGGTGAGTGTGTGAGTGTGTGAGTGAGTGAGTGAGTGAGTGAGTGAGTGAGTGAGTGAGTGAGTGAGTGAGTGTGTGAGTGAGAGAGTGAGTAACTGAGTGACTGAGTGACTGAGTAAATGAGTGAGTGAGGAGTGAGTGAGTGAGTGAGTGGTGAGTGAGTGAGTGAGTGAGTGAGAGAGTGAGTAACTGAGTGACTGAGTGACTGAGTAAATGAGTGAGTGAGTGAGTGTGTGAGTGAGTGAGTGAGTGAGTGAGTGAGTGAGTGAGTGCGTGAGTGAGTGAATAAGTGAGTAAGTGAGTGAGTGAGTGAGTGAGTGAGTGAGTGAGTGAGTGAGTGAGTGAGTGAGTGAGCCTCCCTTTCCCTTCGGGCTCACTTCCACCCATCGGCCCTTCCTGTGGGACTCTGAGGCTGAACAAGCCTTCTCCAAATTCAAAGACCTTTTCACATCCGCTCCTGTCCTGGCCAAGCCTGACCCTGCTTGCCAATTTACAGTGGATGTTCGCATCCGATCTAGGTGCTGTCCTGTCTCAGAGGGATGCCTGTGACAACTGGCTTCATCTCTGCTTTTTTCTCCTACTTCCTGAGCCAGGCCGAGCAGAACTACTCTGTAGGAGAACAGGAGCTTCTGGCAGTTAAGCTGGCCTTGGAAGAGTGGCATCATTGTCTAGAGGGGACCAAGATGCTGGGGGCTTTTCTTTGGGAGTTTTAACTTTTCCCTAGTTTGGGCAAACTGCAAACAATGTACCGCACCCCACTACAGTGTGGGCCATAAAGTCTGGCTGTCCATCTGAGACCTCCCACTTAAGGCCATCTTCAAGAAACTTATCACATGCTTCATGGGACCTTTTCCCATTTCTAAAGTTATCAACCCCGGCGCGGTCCACCTCAAACTCCCCAGAGTCCTCCAGATCCACCCTACCTTCTATGTCTCCTGTTTCAAACACATCTTACCTGTATTTTGGTAATTTTGGTAATTTTGGTATTTTCCAGCCATTGTTTTTCCTGCTGCCTGCTTGGCTTTATGGACTGTTCTATTAGATTCATTCTATGTTTTACTAGCTCTGCCCTTTTGCTGTTTTTTCTGTTTTTTAGATGTGTTTTTGCCTGGCTTTTTATTCTTCCTTGTTTGGACTATATGAACCTCTTGACTTTTTAACTTTTTTGTGGAGGTTTGTTTTGGAACTGTTTGTAAGTATCCGCAATGTTGTTTTGGTTTGAGTTCTGAAACTGGTTACCTGCTTACTCCCCAGTTGTTTTTTTATTGAGGACTCTTATCTTAAACTCTAATCTTATGTCCTACGTTTAAGGTCCCTCCAGGCTGTCCCTGACACAAATAGATTCAGAGATCAAGGTGTGTAGTTTTTCTGTGTGTTACACCTTATTGGACTGAAGCTAATAGGTGTTTTTAAGTTTTTAGCTTAAGTGACTGAGTAAAGCATTAAAGAATTGGTATTCATTTGGGAATACGATTTACTCTTATGAAGGTTATCACTGAACTTCCCACCTATAATACAAAACCATGTAATTGCACTACTTGTCCACTAGATGGCTTCCAATGGTTGACATGACCACTAAACTTTTTTTCGGCTTCTCCCATTAGGGGGCGCCACAGCAGACCATCCGCATGTTCTGATTTGGCACGTTTTACATTAATTTTTATCATCTCTGATCTCATTAGCTTGTACTCATTTACCGTCAATGTCAACGTTGAAAGTTTATTTACAACCTGTAGGATTTTCAGCATTGATTGGGTTTTCAGCTGTTCAGGTGTGTGTAATTCCCTCATTATTTTACTTACAAGTAAGCAGATTCCTACAACCCCAATTCCTAAAAAAGTTGGGATGCTGTGTAAAATGTAAACAAAAAAACAGAATGGGATGGTTTGCAAAATCTCCTAATACCGTATTTTATTTACAATAAAGCAAAAACATATGTTCTATTGTTCTATTCTTGACTGATACAGGATTCTACCTGCTTAACCATCATATTGGTTTATTTCATGATGCACCAAATGTTTTTAATTTGTAAAACATCTGGATGAAGGCAGGCCAGTTCAACACCTGGTCTCTTCTACTATAAAGTCATGCTGTTGTAATAGATGCAGTATGCAGTTAGCATTGTCCTGCTGAAATATGCATGGCTTTCCCTGAAAAAATCATCATCTGGATGGAAGCATTTGTTGCTCCAAAACCTGTACAACCTTTCAGCATTGATAGTGCTTTTCCGGATGCACAAATGCACTCCATACCATCAGAGATGCAGACTTTTGAATAAGCACTGATAAGTTAGATGGTCCCTCTCCTCTTTAGTTCGGAGGATGTGGCGACCATAATTCATTCATTCATTCTAAACAGAATTTTAAATTTCACCACAGAACAGTTTTTCACTTTCCCTCAGTTCTTTATAAATGAGTTTTCGCCCAGAGTAGATGGTGGCGTTTCGGATCATGTTCACATATAGGTTCTTCATTTGCATGATAGAGATTTAACCTGCATTTGTGGATAAAATGGCAAACTGTGTTCACAGACAATGATTTCTGGAGGTGTTAATGAACCACATCTTGGTGTATCATGACTGTTTTAAATGCAGTGCCACTTGAGAGCCTGAAGAACACAGCCATCCAGTATTTATTGTCACCCTTGACCCTTGCAGACAGAAATTTCTCCAGATTCTCAGAATCTTTTGATGTAATTATGCACTGTAGATTGTGAGATATTCAAAGTCTTCACATTTTACTGTTGAGGGACATTAATTTTTATATTAATGTGTAGACAGCTTTATTGTAGTTTGGTAAACTTCTGCCCATCTTTACTTTTGTGAGTCTCTGTAAGATGTTCCTTTTATACCGTATCATATTACTGACCTGTTGCTATTTACACTAATTACACTATGTTCCTTCAGCTGTATCCTTTTATCAACACTCACTTTGCCAGTCTTTTGTTGCCTGTTGTCTCTGCCTCAAATTCAAAATGACCTGATTTCTTACTTAAAATGACACAATTTCTCAGCTTAAACATTTGAAATCTTTTATGATCTCTTGTGAATAAATTATGAATTTTGAGATTTGTAAATCATTGTATTCTGTTTTATTTACATTTAAGCAGATTCCTACAACCCCAATTCCTAAAAAGTTGGGATGCTGTGTAAAATGTAAACAAAAAACAGAATGGGATGGTTTGCAAAATCTCCTAATACCGTATTTTATTTACAATAAAGCAAAAACATATGTTCTATTGTTCTATTCTTGACTGATACAGGATTCTACCTGCTTAACCATCATATTGGTTTATTTCATGATGCACCAAATGTTTTTAATTTGTAAAACATCTGGATGAAGGCAGGCCAGTTCAACACCTGGTCTCTTCTACTATAAAGTCATGCTGTTGTAATAGATGCAGTATGCAGTTAGCATTGTCCTGCTGAAATATGCATGGCTTTCCCTGAAAAAATCATCATCTGGATGGAAGCATTTGTTGCTCCAAAACCTGTACAACCTTTCAGCATTGATAGTGCTTTTCCGGATGCACAAATGCACTCCATACCATCAGAGATGCAGACTTTTGAATAAGCACTGATAAGTTAGATGGTCCCTCTCCTCTTTAGTTCGGAGGATGTGGCGACCATAATTCATTCATTCATTCTAAACAGAATTTTAAATTTCACCACAGAACAGTTTTTCACTTTCCCTCAGTTCTTTATAAATGAGTTTTCGCCCAGAGTAGATGGTGGCGTTTCCGGATCATGTTCACATATAGGTTCTTCATTTGCATGATAGAGATTTAACCTGCATTTGTGGATAAAATGGCAAACTGTGTTCACAGACAATGATTTCTGGAGGTGTTAATGAACCACATCTTGGTGTATCATGACTGTTTTAAATGCAGTGCCACTTGAGAGCCTGAAGAACACAGCCATCCAGTATTTATTGTCACCCTTGACCCTTGCAGACAGAAATTTCTCCAGATTCTCAGAATCTTTTGATGTAATTATGCACTGTAGATTGTGAGATATTCAAAGTCTTCACATTTTACTGTTGAGGGACATTAATTTTTATATTAATGTGTAGACAGCTTTATTGTAGTTTGGTAAACTTCTGCCCATCTTTACTTTTGTGAGTCTCTGTAAGATGTTCCTTTTATACCGTATCATATTACTGACCTGTTGCTATTTACACTAATTACACTATGTTCCTTCAGCTGTATCCTTTTATCAACACTCACTTTGCCAGTCTTTTGTTGCCTGTTGTCTCTGCCTCAAATTCAAAATGACCTGATTTCTTACTTAAAATGACACAATTTCTCAGCTTAAACATTTGAAATCTTTTATGATCTCTTGTGAATAAATTATGAATTTTGAGATTTGTAAATCATTGTATTCTGTTTTATTTACATTTAACACAGAGTCCCAACTTCTTATGAAATTGGAGTGGTATTTAAACACACACACAAAAAAGGTGCACAACACAACTCTGAATACCAGGAACTTTCTTATCTATTTGAGTTGCAGATGCTGAACACTAATTATTAATGTACATGCATGTAGAGTACATGATTAAGGTAATAAATGGTGAACCCTAACATTTATATACAGGAACTATAAACAAATTACTCTTTAATTTAACTTTGCTTTTGTTTATTTTTTTGAGGATATTAATTATATTTAAAACAATAAGGAGGAAGTTCAGTGCACATTCCTTCCTCATATAGAAATCTATTGACGTCAAGCTGTTTAATATACAAACAATAAATCTGGCTCAGTTTTGGATACAAGCGATTCGGCAGTACTTTATACCAAAACACACACACACACACACCTACACACACACACACACACACACGCACACCATGGAATAGCAACCAATTAATTTTTAGAGACTTCTTTCTATTTTTTTTTCAAATGATTTAAACATATTTGTTGAAGAATCAGAAACAGTATTAACTGCAGGTTTATTGGTGTATGTTGAAACTTGTTATTTTTTTTAATAAATGTGTGTGTGGAAATTGTTTAATACTGTTGTCTCTCAAAGGTTCCCTTTTTTTATTGAACTTTGGTCTCACTCTTCCCCAAGCTGGATAAACAGATACTGACATTTAATTACTAGAAACAAGAAACCATAGGCCATGTCAAGTATACACAGCTGTAACTATTAATTAATACAGAATAATAACAATAATAATAAAAATACTGTTTATTTAAGACAACAAGGTTTGCTTTCTTTTAGAAGATTAATTAATTACCGCCAGTTATGTTAGATTTTTTTCAAAAATGTTGCTGAATTTAATTTTTTCAAATATAAAACTAAATTACTGATCTACAACCCCTATGACAGAACTCAATCTTCAATTTTTCATAGATTGTCAAATATAATAAGATATAATTGTATCATGATTTTCCAACCAGCAGGGTCACAATGGCAGCAAAGTGGGTTACACAATCCCAGTAACAGAAAGTCTTAAGAGGTGGGTTGATGGGGTTTGAGAACCCATGATTATATCCTGGACACCAGAGCAGTTCAAGTCTAGAGTTTGTTATTGAATCAGAATCGCTTTATTGCCAAGTATGTTTGTACTTACAAGGAATTTGTTTTGGTGAAAAAAAGATTCCAGTTGCACATTTTTTAAAGTTCAATGGAAATAAAAGAGCAAAATAAATAAAAAAGAATAAAAGTTAATTTGCATTAGTAAAAGTGATATTGCACATATGTTTTATTTTATTGCACAATGGAGAGAGCATTTAAGTGTTCATGAGGTTGATTGCCGGGGGGAAGAGGCTTTTCTTGTGCCTGGCTCTCTTGGTGCTCTGTAGCGTCGGCCAGACAGGAAAAGTAAAAAAAAAACATGAGTTTTGTGAGGATTAGTAACATATGAGGACTGAGTAAGTCTATAAAAATCAGTCTTTAAAATTGGGTACAAATGGGAAGCTCAAATCTGAAATCAAATATCTAATCTCAAACAACTCGAACCAAAATCTGTTTACATTGATTGGACATGAATATGGTCTCATCAGATGGGTTTTTGTTGTTAATATGTGACCTTTTTGATGGTGGAAATTGCCAACCAATATGCCATGAGACATGTTCCAATAAACTGGTAAAACTGTTTAAAACAATGGCATTTCTTCAGCTATTGATGATCTCCTAAGCATGGTGTTAAAGTTCAATTTCACGTAGGCTTTATTGTCATTTCATTGCACGGCAGCTGAATATTTGGAAAAATCTCAATATGCTAAGTGTGTAAAGCTTTTATTCATATTATGGATTTTTTTATGAAAATAAAAATTAAAAATTTGTACACTTATAGATTTGTTTGGTCAAAGTAAATCATAATGCCGTAACATTAGCGAGTTTGTTGCATAGAAATAAAAGTAGCATCAATCCAAATTCTATCCAGGCTCTGTAAGAATTATAATAAAATATACAGTATGCATAGTCACGCATTCTCGGCCCCACCCATTAACCCCGCCCACTGTAAATTCTTATAAAACTGCACACAGTTTCATATGATATTTTGAATAAATCAATCCAACTTCATCTTTATGACATCATCCTTCTATCCTGCAACGATGAAGACCCAGCTCACACTGCTGCTCGTCTGCACAATTTTCTCAGGAGGTACAAAAACTGCCACTTCATTAAATTAGTAAGTAATTCCTTGGTGTGAATTGTGTAACATTTGTGGCTCTGTTGTTATTCTCTGTTCCTTTTAGCATGGTCACTGGAATGCTACCCGTATACCTACGATTACGATTATACAGGAACATTCACTAATTGTAGCAGTACATGCTCCAGCACAACCACCACTGTGGACATCTGTGAGTATGAGAACATCCTAATGAACATGCTTTAGATATTTTGTGTATTTCTCACAATTAGAAATGGTCAAATAAAAAAAAAATCCAAATTGAATTTTTTCTGCCTATAATACCCTTCGACATAAAACTTGGATGGTTGATTGAACTTTTGAAACTTTTTCAGATCTCGTTAGTGGTGTATCTGGTCTATCATTCACTACTGTGGATTACGATTTTTCTTGCGGATCCCCAGAGAAGTGTGTAAACACCAGTATAAACATTGGTGTGGTAAGAATCACCAACAATACCCAATGCTGCAGTACTAACCACTGCAACAATGACACACTGCCAGGTAAACACTTTTATATTTAAATAGACTTATTAATGTTTCAGTTCCTAGTATTAAATGCTGCTCACATGTTTATAAACACATATGTGATCTTCGATGCTGTGTTGTGTTGTTCAAACGTAAGAACACTAGTCTACGAACCTCTTTTACCCATGTGTGATATTTACTTATGATGCATTGTGAGAACTTTTTTTTTAATTTCTTTAAGAAATGCCGCAGCAGTCCATCAACGGGAAAAAGTGTTACACCTGTAATGAGAATGACTGCTCCCAAAATCTGTATTGTGAAGGAAAAGAAGATCGCTGCATCACTGCAACTGGTGAAAAACACCTACGTTAATCTCTTCATTTCAACATTTAAATATTTCTTGCATATCCACTATCATTTCAAATAAAAAACTGATGGAATGGGTAATAATTCAGATTGTTAATTTAAAAAGATCAAATCTTTAATTAAGATTTATTACCACAAAGCATTCAAAAAATGCATAATTAATACTTGCTGGTGTTGCTATAAGATTTGTGTGTTTTGAGACCTATATACATTTTTTTATTTAATTTAACATTTTAATTAAAGATGAAATGCTGTAAGTGGAATGACGCATTTAAGTTATAAACAAAACATACTGTCAAAAAACTGATTTGGAATTTGGTGTGATCGGGGAAGTCATTCGGCACTGGCAGAATCCCAACTAATTATATTTTCCTTTGAGTGCTTTTACTGTTTAATAGCTGCCTTTAAATCACATCAGAATATATACAGTATACAGGAGATCTTGTGCCACTTCTTATATCAATGTTCAGCCTGTGACATTAAAATTTATTAATTTTTTTAATGTCTAAAAAAAATATATACTTTTTTTTACAGCATTCAGAAGTTTCTAAAAAAAATTCAAAAGCACAATAATAAAAAAAAAATGGTTTGACCATTTAAAACAATGACATGATCAGTAAGAAGGGTCGCGTTCACCATGTTCTCAGACTGACTCTATAACTGGTAAATTTAAAAAGTACACTATAGGATTTGCATTACATGTAGCATTGTAGGCTGTGTACCACCTTCAAGAGCAGATAATTAAAGCAAGCTAACAGTGCTAACTAACTGACTAACTAATTAACTAACTGACTAACTAATTAACTAACCTACCATAACCACTTACCTGACGCACCACTGATCTCTGCGACTTCCTCTCCATTTAATGAGAGGAGAGGATCCAAATAAACATGGTTACTCGTTTTTTATTTCCATGTTTGCGTGTTAAATAGGAACTAATTCCACATAGGAACTAAAGTCATAAGAGGGGAACTGAAGTAATTACCGTGAATGCAGGGTTAGGATGCTGTGGTGATTGCATGTGATCATGTGACCTAACACTTGCTAATAGGTCTAGAATACATTACATCAGAGAACACTGACACTATTTATTACTTGTTTTTTAATTCATTCTTATTTTTTTTCTTTCTTTTTCAGTTGCTCAAGGGACCAAAGTTATGACCATGAAAGGATGCACAACCAGTAACATGTGCAATGTGACTCTACTCAGAGCTCATGGACTGATCTTAACAGATGTGTACTGCTGTGCTGGGAACCTGTGTAACGCTGCTGAGAGCTTTGCACTGAGTTTCCTCCTCATGTTCATCCCTCTGCTCTCTTTCATCCTCTTCTAATCAAATGTCAGACTGGGAACCTCATCATGTGGTCATTTAAAAACTCTACTATACTCAACTTGCTGTGCTACAGGCTTCCCTTTCTCTTCGCATGTGTCTCCTCCAGGTGTAAAGTTTTAAAGTTTTAAGAAATATTTTAAAAAAAATAATAATAATAAATCATTTATTAACTGATTTCAAAAAAGCTACATTGTAAAGAAATCTCAGATAAAAGAAGAAAAATAATCTTTACTTTGAACATCAGAAACATTCACCTCATTCCCATCATCATCATCATTATCATCATCATCATCATCGTCGTCATCATCATCATCATCATCATCATTATCAAATCGATTTCCATACTTTATCAGCTCATTTAAATATGTTAAGTGTGCTTCTCTGTTTTGATGCTGATGATGAATTCAGTTCAGTAGCTGTCCATAACTGTTCCTCAAAACTTTAGAATATCACACTTAGCTAACAAGGTTTCAAACATTAGTATTCAGAATAAATGTTTTTATTACTGTATTTGCATAACGTGACCTTCACAGGCAGACATCAAGGTGAGCTAGAAATTAGCATAAACATTTGGGGATGTTCTCTTATCTGACAGATTTTTATGTGGGTAAACATTTTATTTTTACATTTTTCAGTAATGTACCTGAAGTTGATGTGTATTAACATGAAAAGCATGTAAATCACTGTTTGTGAAGCCATAAAGACTTTTTCTTGCTCGGACCTCAAAATTTCCAAGAAAATAAAACTCATCAGAGACCAGCTGCTTGATGTAGTTAGTTCTTCATCTAAACCTTAAGATGCAGATTAATCAATAAGATGACGAGAGTTTATGTTTAATTCATTACAGAACAAAAACTGAATCTAAAGATAGTATTAACAATGTGAGTCAATGTTCCAGAAGCTTTGCAAGATGAGTGATAAATATTAGTGTGAGCAACAGTCTCTCTTACACTTCACACTTTATCTTAACTCTGAAATATGTGAAAGTGTTGGAATATAAACATAATCATGTGGAGATCATGTGGAAAACACAGCCGACACATTTAAATTTAACATCTGAAAATAATCAAATATATTTTGTGGAATATGATGTTAATATTACAAACAAAAATGTTCAAATTTGCATATTCATGTGTGGGCGTGGCCAGGAGCTTGATGTGGCTTATAATAGCAGCCTAAACAAATTTTTTTTAAACATAACAACAGCATAAATGATAAACCCAAAAAGCAAAAAAATATCATGTAATAATATAAGAAAAAATATGGCAAATAAAAGAAAAGTACATGTTGTGTAGAATACTTTTCTTGCTAATTAAATCTTCCTGTATGGAATTAAATCCGAAATGTTGTCTGTGCTGTTTAACTGAATTTCATTATATTTATATCACTATAGGTTACATCACTATACGTTATTGGGTTATAAAGCGCTGTGTGTCTGAAGTAATGGAGATGAAGGTCATTGAAGGTCAGGCAGGAAGTTGTATGTTCTCTCAGCCTGATAATGCTGATAAAGAGCTGAAACAGATTAGAAGAGCAAAGAGAAAGAGGAATGATTGGGGAGTTTGGACGTAGTGAGGAAGTACATTATAAAAACATTTTTGCTACATTTGTTATATAAAAACTTTAGGAACTGTTTACCCAACTAGTGTTTTTCCCAGTGAGAAAAAAATCTTAAAACATAAAATGCCCTTAAACGTGTTTACAGAGAACTTAGAATACTGAGAAGTCTACAGTTGAATCTTTATCCAAGTAAAAATAAATAAATAAATAAAAATAAAAATAAATAAAAATAATAATAATAATAATAATAAAGAAATAAAAAAGAAATACAATTATTAAATAGTATAATATCTAAAAAAAAAATAATAATAATAATAAAAAAACATTTAATCATCATGTAAAGGTGCAAAAAAAATCAAAATTTCCAGATATTCTCATGTCTGTTTTTTGCCATTATAATAATAAATAAATAAATAATAAAAATAAATTAGAAATAAAAAACAATATACACACACACACACACACACACACACACACACACACACACACACACACACACACACACCAAAAAGTCCATTAGCAGCACAGCAGTGAAGGAGGAAACCACCCCCCTTTTCAACTTTAACACATTCATATCAGATCTAAACTTCTCCTTCCATCATTTTCTCATGTTCATGACTCCTTCAGCAATGGAGCTGCAGGTCACACTGATACTCAGCTGTCTGCTTTTCTCTACAGGTACACACTACACACTGATTATATATACAGTATATTATTTAGCTGTAATTAGTTTTTGGTACAAATCTGATCAGGTTTTCAGGTAAACCCTTGACTATAGATTGAAAATAAATCACAGTTTAATTACAGGATCAGAGGTAATGACTCACATCTGAAGATGTTGGAGTGCTGCTGTGGCATATTATTATTATTAATTTTATTAATTAAAACAACATGGTGGTGTGATGAGGCTGAAACTGAACATCCTGAAGTGTTTTATTCCTCTTCTAGCAAATGAACAATGATTACCTCTTTTATTTTATATCTAATGAGCATAAACTTTTTGGAAAATTTGGAAATATGTTATGATGTTGGCCAAAGTTTGTGGACACCTGACTATTAGTGTATACTACCAAAAACCTTTATTTCTAAAAACAAGTATGAACATAATAAAGTTAAATTAAAATTAAATATGAAGTATTTGTTAGTCTGAAATAATCATGGATGTTTTTTTCACAGTGAAGATGCAGATCAGAGTTTCAGATATTTTTTGTTTCTCATCCTGGATTGTTGTTATCCTCTAGCGCTGGCACTAAAGTGTAATCTGTGTATACCCAGTCCATCAGGAAGTTGTGAAAACATAGTGACAGATTGTCCAGGGCAGTGCGGCACCCTGACGGTCTTCAGGAGCGTGGGTAAGACGACCTCGCCAGAAGCACACTTATCTAAAAAAAACCTGTATGAGAAACGCCAGATCTTTATGAAACTCTCTTCTGCAGGTGGAGAGCTTTGGAACATGACCTCAAACCTTTGTGTGATTGATATGCAGTGCACCAGCGAGAGTGTAAACTTGAAGAATCTGTTAATAGCCATGAACATGAAGTGCTGCAGTACTGATCTCTGCAACAACGACACAACACCAGGTAGAACCATGAAGAGCTCTGAAAGATAGATAGATAGATTATTCATGTATAATGTATATTAAATAATGATGGGAAAATCAGGTTTGTTTCAGTTTTATATAAAGTTTTGGACTATCACATGGTGTTGGGTTGTGTTTTTAAGTTCTATTGAATCAGACTGCTAATGGACAGAAGTGTTACACCTGCGTTGGACAGAACTGTAACGCGGAGTGTCAGGGACGCCACTGCAACAAAACATCAGGTGAAGATTACACATCATTCCTGAATACTCTACACCAGGGGTCACCAACCTTTTAGAAACTGAGAGCTACTTCTTGGGTACGGATTAATGTGAAGGGCTTCCAGTTTGATACACAAAGTTTTCAGTTTGATCTCAAATAACAAATTTGCTCAATTTACCTTTTATTATTTGTTATTATTAATAATGAATGATATTCATCTATGTGAAGACACTGATCATGTTAATGGGCGACTCATGTGGTCCTTGCGGGCGACCTGGTGCCCACGGACACCACGTTGGTGACCCCTGGTCTACACTGTACGAATATATTCCTCTGAATCTGTGGATCTTTTGGTCGCTGATGCAATGTATTGTATGCTGATTTTACACAGAAATTGTGGAATGTGTTGGCAATGAAGATCGCTGCATCGATATAACAGGTACAAAAGAATATATTTGTATATGTATTTACTTTATATGTTTTTATATGTTTATTAAAATTTGATGCCTGTTTTTTAACTTTCATTATAGTTGCTTTAAACATCCATTTCCCTGTTATTCTCTCTCTCTCTCTCTCTCTCTCTCTCTCTCTCTCTCTCAGGAGGCACAATAGGAGTAGCAATATATATGGCAGGATGTGCAAGCAAACGCGTTTGTGACTCATCTGCATTCAAGACAACAATGTTATTAGATACACAAGTGAAGTGCTGTGAGGGAAACCTGTGTAATTCTGCTGAAACCTTCACCCTGACTTTTCTCTTCACACTCATCCCCTATGCTCTCCTCAGTCCTTTTCTCCTCATATTCTTTCTCTTTTGTTAATAAATGTGTTCAACTATTATAAAGAATTGATGATGATATGGCTATGGGTCTGAGATGAATCACTTCATATCTGTTGATGGTCTTAGAGTGAAATATTAGCTTTTGATCCCCCCTTTTTTTAATTAAAATAAAAGGCAAATCTGATGTCAAATGTGATTTTCAGCTTTTTTTTAGCTGTCCATATTGCATGTCTGTCGCTTTACAGGAAATGTTATTTTTCCAGTGAAATGAAAACAAAACAATTTGAAATTTCATTTCAGCAGCTTCAATGCGCAATAGAATGGTTAGAAATATATATGCAGTATAATGAATAATTCATGGATAGGCGTGCACTACAGATTGACCAAATATCTGCTCAAATTGCATGAGTCTCTATGAGCTGTTGGTGTTAAATCCTATTACTGTTTTTCTCCAGATCGTCAAATTCATTGTGTGCCTCGATTCATTTATTAAAATTCCTGTAGTGTTCACATTATTACGCCATAAGCAAAATAACGTTCATTAGATACTGCCTCACTGTGGATGAAACTGGAACTGCATGTTACTCGGCTAACGGGTTTTATAAGCAACTCATCCATTTAGAACATATTAACTAAACCTGTGTTAAACGCTCTGAACTTCCAGCCAATCACAATCCAGTATTCCCACTGATCCTTGTGTAAATACACTATAATCTGTAGGCACATGTACCCTTCTAAAGTTGATTTATGATTGCAGCAGGACCAAGGGCAAATAAACAGTGAGAGTAAGGCATATTAGATAATGAAAGTGTATTACATTAATAATAAGAAGAAAGTGGACAGCCAGTGGGTGTGTCATGCCAGATAAAATACCAGAACATTTCAGGTCAAATACTGTTAGCATTTGGCAATGTGTCCCATCAGTATATCAGCTTTTTAAAATCTCACTCAAACACACCCAATATTTGTGCATCTCATGACTAAAACATGACCTTATCGACTTGTGGCTTTGAATTGTTTACTGTTTATGGCCATTTATCCATAACATATACTGGGCAAAATTAGAGATTATAAAAGGAACTGTGGAGAAATTCATGCACATGTTTGGCTTTAAGGGTTCATTGAAATGGCCTAAAACAAATGGCACAGATTTGTTGATGGTCTTCTCCATACAGGCTCATGGTTGTGCCATATTCCTCCACAACTCCTTCCTTTTCCAACTTCTGTTACACCTGAATCCTTTTCACTCAACTGTAAATATGCAATTTTGTGTAGATATGTGAGATATAATCCCAACAAATTCCAGTTCAGTTTCTGGTTGTAGTGTTTTAAAGTGTGGAAATGTTTAAGGAGGTTAATCATTGGGAAATAACTGTACGTTCATTATATCTGATTTTATGTACTGATTCACTTTGGTGGAGAAAGTAGATCTTTTCTATCTGTGCACTTTTTGAGTAAATGACTGAAACTTTCACCCGAACGATACATAAAGTCCTCTGACTGACACCAGCACCAACAATATCCTTCACAACTATGTGCTTGGTTTCAGAGCTGGCAAAAGTGCACACATCCTTTACTTTAGTAGAAGTGCCGATACTGATGTTTTAAAACACTCTGGTAAAATTTGAAGTTCTGACTGTACTTTTTTACTCAAGTTAAAGTAAGTTTGGGTTCTGACAATTAAGGTTTCTGTAATTAAGTAGGAAGTAGTGATTATTACTACCTGTTTTAGTGTCACACTGGTAACTGGACCTCACATCATATTAATATTAGGGCTGTTAATCCATTAAAATATTTAATCGCACATTTTTATCTGTTCTAAATGTACCTTAAATTGATACTTTCCATTTTTTAATACTCTAATCAACATGGATACGGAATACAAAAATATTGATAATTTATGCAAATGTATGCTTATTATTAGTGAAACCAAACTCAACATAGTGTAAAAGTTTTAAAGTAATTATGGTGTTTTAAATGACGTAAATAATCAGGAAACAAAACGGAACCTTTGCTATGTTTCCACACGGACTGTTAATGAGGTGATACGGGAGAAAGTGCTCCTCTTGTAACTTTTATACGGATTAAATAATCAGAGAATATTTGTATTCGCTGTAAATTGGTTTATTTAAAAATAGACTTTTAGAGCTTTCTATACATATATTTATTATGTCTGTGGGGCGAATATTCACTGAGATTCAGGTTGTTGTATTGATTTGTCTGTATAGAGAGAGATGACAATATGAAAATGACAAGATGAAAATATAACATAAAGATCAGTGGTCAATGTTTCCAGGTATCTTTACAACAATGAAATGATGGATTATATTGATAAAACTTGAGGAGAAATTCTTTTAAATGATTAAATGTGTACTCCTGTACACACCTCTACCCTTCATGCAGTGAGATGACTAGTCTCTGAATGGATGATGGATGACTAGTTTATGAATTCTCTTACACTTTGAGAGAAACTTGAGAGAGACATTTAATTAAGTCTGAGAAAATAAAGGAAACAAAGAGACCAAGCCTACATTGAGATGAAAATAAAATGGGAGTTTTGTGCCAGTAAAACGATCTAGAAGCATCACTCACCACTCCCAGTTTTACACTCCTGCTTGCACACTGGTCTGACATGCCTGGCAGGTCTTTATATTGGACCTGGTTAACCTTTCCAGTAAGAATGATAAATCCGACACTGAAAACAGTGAAGTGATGTAAAAGCAGAAGCAGATAGTGTTGCAGATAATGCTTTTATTTTATAGGCAGGTTCATTTACAAACCCAAATAAAAGAACAAAAATCACTTCATACTGTAACTTCGAAACACTCGTACGCTGATTCATTGGTGATTTGAATTTCCTGAAGTCACTGAAAGGCAGTGAAGGTTGGTCACTAATGTGGTCATTGTCACTGGCAGGAAATGTTGAAAACACTGAGGATGGCATTATATGTACTGAAGTAGACTTTAGTTACTTCCTAGACATTTACATGTCACAAAAACAATAAAAGCCCATCCTTTTACTCCACCCCAGTCTGAGCACGTATATCCTGAAAGAAACTCGAATGATCACATTCTGCTCGGAGTCTCTACACCAGCCGCACCTCCTTCAGTCATGAGCAAGATCATCGTCTACGACGGTTCTAACTTCCAGGGCCTCAGCAAAGAGTTCACCTCTGATGTTCCCAATTTAAAGAGTCTGAATTTTGATAACTGCATCTCGTCGCTGAAGGTCATCGGGAATCCATGGGTGGCCTACAAAGATGCAAATTTCGGCGGTGAACCAGCTGTTTATGAAGAAGGAGAATATCCCAGCGTGTACTACAATAACATTTCGTCACTAGAAATGGTGACAGAGGACCTGGATAATCCCCAGATCACACTGTATGAAGATCAAAACTACAAGGGCCAGAGCCTCGTCCTCGACTGTGAGACCAGCTTGCTTTACGGCGCTTTTAATGACACAGTATCTTCTCACAAGGTGCAGAAAGGAGCCTGGGTTCTGTATCAGCATAAAGACAGAGGAGGGCATAAGCTGGTGGCCAGAGTTGGTCGTGACATGCCGAAGTACGATTGGTTTGACAACCGCTTTTCCCACGTCCGTCCCCTTAAAGCTGGAAGAACGATTGTTAAAGCAGAAGTTCAGTGGGACAAGAAGACCGAACATGTAAAAAGTGTAATGATTGACGACTTTACTGGCGTGAATAACGGATCAGAAAAGCAAACCTTCACCACTGACATGATTCGAGAATATTCAGGATCCGTCACTGAGAGCTTCAGCTTTACCAATACCACACAGATCAGTGTGGGAACCAGATTCGATATAATGTTTCTTAACGCTGTTGCAATGAACACTTTAAATATCAGTAACACCTTTAGTGTGGAAGTGGGCAAAAGCAACACCAAAACCACTAGTGAAAGCGTCAGGGTCTCGTTACCAACCACCATCCCTCCTCACACCAAGCTCACAGTGAACGTGGTGAGGAAGGAGGTGGCCATTACAGTGCCGGTCAAGCTGACCATCACCACTGGCTTTACGTCTAAGGTCGAGTATGGAGAGTACAAGTGCGAGAAGGGGAACTCTATTATGGCCGAGTACAAGGAGGAGAAGCTACAGCCAAAAAAAGTAATAACAGAAATATTCTAGAAAATGAATTTGCTTGATTTGAGTGAATTTGACTGAGAAATCAAAAATAAAAGTGGTTATTACTCATTTATTGTAAAACTGTTCACAGTGCAGTCTTTTTACCCTGAGTTTATTTTCGGCTTTTAAACTGGTTTCATTTTAAACTTCAATAGTTTTTACTTAACTTTGGTTTGGCTTTGAAGTTTTTTAAATACAAATCCACTTTTGTGCATCATGATGTCTTGACTTTAAAAACAGGAGTAAAGTTGAATGTAACATTGTAATATGTTTTACTTAAAGCCTGCAATCAGAATAATCTTCTCATATACACTATGTGGAGAAGTATATTAGGCCACCTGACATGTCCAGCCATATGCGGTTCTTCTCCAAACTGGTAGCATGAAATTTTTTACTTCACTTGAACCAGAAGACCGAAAACTGTTCCAGCATGGTGACGTCCCTGTGCACAAAGCCAGCTCCATGAAGATCTGCTTTCTATAATTTAAAGTGGAAGATCTTCTGCTTCAACCCTACTAAAAACCATCGAGATGCACTTGTGTCTGAATGAGCACAAATCTCCATAAGAACACTCCAAAATCTAGTGCAACATCTTCCCAGAAGAGTGGAGATCATTCTAACAGCAAACTAAATGTGAAATGGGATCTTCAGAAACCACATACCAACCTTATGGTCAGATGTCCACAAACTTTTGTTCATATAGTGTATCATTAACAAATGTTCAAGAGTATCTTAAAGTTTTTGTTCTTACACTACAAATAAATGAATAAATGAGTGTGGATCTTGAGAGGTAGATCTGTGTAATTCTTGTCACTAATGTTCATTTTAAAGAGCTAAATCTTTTAATCAAAGATATCTCATATAATTAGTTAATGGTAAACAGGCCCCAAGATGTCAATACCTGAGACTTTGTTTTTAAAGTGTATATGAGGTGTGAAACAACCAGTTTTTATCAAATTATAGTTTAATATCCAGAACACAAGACACATTTCTGGTGTAGCTTCTACCTATACCACATCAAGCCAATGTGAAGACACCTTAATGTGAACTAGCGACCCCTAGCGTCTGAGAATAAGTAACAAACCAATCATTAATAATTACAATTATTTATCTATTAAACGATTTATGTCACAAAACGCTATTAATATGTTTAATTTCGCCACTTTAGTCCTAAAAAACAAACACAAACAAATGTACAAATATTTGCGTTTGATGGGTCTATATTATGTGCACTACGGTAGCTGCTCTGTAATAGCAGTAATTACGGTAATGATGGTACTTCGCTTATGTGTCCGGAAGTGTTTTTGTAAAATCGGGCCAATCCCAAATAACTGACTTGTTTACTCTGAGTGCGCACTAGGTAGGGGTTGAGGGAGTGGCGTATTAATGGTAAGAAGTGACCTAAGGGACAGGAGGTAAATGGGTTTAGTATCGAGCCGTTGTTAAGCCGACGCTCCACAGTTGGCAGCGGAGGGACCGGAGGGGAAGAGAGAGTTTGGTACGGGACTGGCGGCGGGGTAACGGGGTAACGGGGTAATTCTCCGGTATGGGCCTGCTCGCGCGCGTGCGGAAGGAATGGTTCATTCTCGGTATTGCGCTCGCCATCATTATGGCAAAGCTCGCGCCGCACGTGGGGGTAAAGGGAGGTAAGTGAGGGGCAGTTACACCAGTACCGGGGTTTATACCGGATAACGATTAGTTTTAGATTTTAATAATAATAATTATTATTATTTTAATCTAAACTCTATTACAATCAAATCTAAACTATTAAACTCCTTTCTCTCATTATTTTAACATTTCCTTATGAATATTCATAACACAGACCCCACTGCTCATTAATATTCATGACTTGACTTCAACTCCTGTACACCTGACCTGAACAGTAAGAGGTTCAAGAGATGTCATGACCTTTGATCTTTGGTCAACATGTCCGTCTCACCTGCTCGGTTTCAGGTCCTCTTCGGCCCGAGATTACCATCACTTACGTTGCAGTGTCGACAATCTTCTTTAACAGTGGCCTGTCCTTGAAGACGGAGGTAGAGTGTGTGTGTGTGTGTGTGTGTGTGTGTGTGTGTGTGTGTGTGTGTGTGTGTGTGGCTGTAAGGGTGAGCAGTGCACATATTTATCAAGACGTGTGTAATGGTTGATATAATGAAGTTTTCGTTCTGTTTGACTCTTATGGAAGGAGTCTCCAGTATCAGGGTGTTGTAACAGTCTCTCTCTCTCTCTCTCTCTCTCTCTCTCTCTCTCAGGAGTTGGCGAGTGCGTTAATGCACGTGAAGTTACATCTGTTTGTTCAGTCGTTTACTCTGGTCTTTTTCCCGGTGGCCATCTGGGCCCTTCTCAAAGTTCTGGCCCTCACTGCTATAAATGAATGGCTTCTCAAAGGGTAAACACACAGATTTTTTTATAGCCTCCTCCTCCTGCTCCTCCTTCTCCGTGTCTGCCTGGGTGAATGGTCTCTCTGTGTGCAGGTCTCCAGGTATCTGTGCTCCGTTACCCAACGTTCTCCTGGAGCTCACAAAGTTACATTTGTGCTGATGTATAAACTCATTCATGTAGAGAAGTCCATCAGAGCTTCTCTGTCTCTCTCTGAAACGTTTCCTCCCTGATTACATAAATCTATATAGCATTTACACCGCCAGGTTATTAGGGTCCTTGTGATTTTGTTCTAATGCAGTATGACTTCTATAGTAACAGCAGACACATGGATTTGAATATTCCAGAAAACATCAGGATCACATTTAAACCAGGAAGTGTGCACATTTATAAGAGTGTGGCATGTTTGATTGGTAGATCACATGACCACTCGGATGCGCAGTGGGGAAGTGCATGTCCCGCCCCTCTGACATCATAATGGTGCAATGATGAAGTCATTGCATCATAATGGTGCAATGATGAAGTCATTCTGAATGCTGAATTATTTCTTTACAGATGGAGACAGTGTTGGGTTTGTTCAGTCTAGTGTGTGTGTGTTTGGTGTTGTATTTTTTTTTGTCTATGCTCTGTGTAATGTGTGTGTGTGTGTGTGCAGGTTACAGACGGTGGGCTGTATGCCTCCTCCCGTGTCCTCTGCCGTCATCCTCACTAAAGCTGTTGGAGGAAATGAGGTGAGAGTGACCGAGTCAGACAGAGAGAGAGAGAAAGAGTAAAAGAATGAGAGAGAAAAAAGAGAAGACGAGAGTAAATACCTAAACAGTTTTTTGTTCCTCCCAAACAACATCAGTCCCGAATTCTCTGTTTTGATTGGTCTGTACATTCCACATCATTAAATGTAGCTGTAAATGGATAAAAAATAGTCACATGATGAATCATAGGAAAATGATCTGTGGTGTGATGTAAGAGGAATAAAACACTTCAGTGTGGGAACAGTACCTCCTCATTATCACATAATGTACCACAGTGCGAGTGTGTGTGTGTGTTAATCAGCACGCTGTTAATGTTACAGGCTGCAGCTATTTTCAACTCTGCGTTTGGAAGCTTTCTGGTAAGATCTTAAACACGTCTTAAAACATACATACAGTTTATTTGGAAAAAAAACTGAAGAACTTTCTGTTCATATTAAAGAATGAAATGAATCGTGTGTTGTGCAGGGGATCGTCGTCACGCCACTGCTGCTGCTCCTGTTCGTGAGTAAACGTTCAATCAATCGCTCAATTTATTCTCCCACAAAGATCAGGTGTATTTAAGATTTTGTCACTTTTTTAATGAATAATTAGTTTAATTAAATGGCTCTATAGAGGCCTGGGGGATGTTCAGTAGTGTCGAGCTCAGAGCTCTGTAGTATGAGATCTTCCACTCCAAACTATCTAAAGCATCTTCATGCAGCTGGCTTTGTGCACAGGGGCATTGTTATGCTGAAATAGGTTTGTAAAATGTTCTGCATCCAAAGACGTCTTGTACAATTGTGTACCTCCAAGTTTGTGGTAACAGTTTGTGGAAGAACCACATATGGCTGGAGAAGTCATGTGTCCCAATACTTTTGGGAATATAGTATACGTCATGTAGTGCAACTTGACAGTTAGAGCAAAGTCACAAAGTGAATATATTAATATATATAAGTCTAACACTGTGTGTGTGTGTGTGTGTGTGTGTGTGTGTGTGTGTGTGTGTGTTTCTTTGCTTCAGCTTGGCTCCTCCTCCTCAGTGCCGTTCTCCTCCATATTCTCTCAACTCTTCATGACTGTAGTTGTCCCTCTTATAGTTGGGCAGGTAAGTGTGTGTGTGTGTGTGTGTGTGTGTGTGTGTGTGTGTGCGCATGAGTGCACATAATTTCCAGTTTTTCTATACACTGAATTACAGCAACACTAACAGGACAAAAACACTGTTTAGGTATGCAGGCGGTTCCTGAGGGAATGGCTGGAGAGGAGGAAGCTTCCCTTCGGAACAGTGAGCAGTGTGGTTCTGCTCATGATCATCTACACCACATTCTGCGACACGTTCTCCAACCCCGACATTGAGCTGGACCACCTCAGCCTCCTCATCATCGTCTTCATCAGTGAGTGAACAGTGTAGAAGTGGAGATGTGGGAAAGTGATTTCTCACATCTCTAGTTTCTCCGTTATTATGTGATGAAGTAAAGATGGAAACATTTCGCTCGTATAAAATCTGACTTATAGGTTGTGTTTCTCTTTCTGCAGTTTTCACTGTTCAGTTGTCCTTCATGTTACTGACTTTTTTCTTGTCTACCAGGTAAAACGTTCAAAACATACACACAAACACAGATTCCCATCATTGACACACACACACACACACACACACACTTACAGTGAGTGATGCATTTGGTCTTGGTCTCTTTGCAGGAAGTCTTCAGGTTTCACAGCAGCAGATTCTGTAGCGATTCTGTTTTGCTCGACACACAAATCCCTCACTCTGGGTGAGTTTTACACAATCAATAAAACAAAGTGTCCTGATATTGGAATATAACAGGCAGGATTAAGTCAATCAAATTAATCAAGCAATCAATTGTAGATGTGGTCATTCGAACCTTTCCCTCGACCTTAACAACATCTCAAAGCACAATAAAACTATTCTTGTAAATAGTAATTAAAAATATATATATATATTTTATCATTATGTTTTATGACCGTTTTTAGAAACAACATGGCCGCCATAGGACATCACCAATATCTCCTTTATATGAGTGATATATGTTATATGTGTTTGTGGCTTATATGTGTGATGAAGATGTCAGTGTGTCCTTGGTGGGGACCAAAAAAACACCTCACAAGGACATGAAGAAGTCTCGTGTCCAGGATACAATCAGATTTTTATCTCAAAGACTGAACGATTATGTGTTGACTAGATACAGGAACTATTGCTAATAAAGGTCCTTTGTGTGTGTGTGTGTGTGTGTGTGTGTGTGTGCGCAGGTATCCCCATGCTGAAGATTGTATTCGCAGGTTTCGAGCACCTCTCGCTCATCTCGGTGCCTCTTCTCATCTACCACCCGGCTCAGATCCTCCTGGGCAGCATCCTGGTGCCGACCATCAAAGCCTGGATGAACACGAGCCAGAAGGTGTTTGAGAACACACAGTTTTAACGCACTCCGTTTAACCATTATTTACTTCCGCTTTCTGAAGTAACATCCTGTATCACACTCCTGAAATATCACTATTATACTCTGAGGTGTTTTATAAAATTCAGAAAATTCAGTAATACTCTACTAAGGATATTAGTAATAAACACACAAGCATCCAGTGTAATGTGAGCAACCCCTCATTACTCATCTGTGTGTCTCTGTGTGTGTGTGTGTGTGTGTGTGTGTCTGCTTGTGTATGTTTGTTAGTCTGCCATTTTAGTGCAATAAGCCTGCATGTCTTTACCTCCTCCACCTGCAAGTCCGTAAGTGCTAACAGATTCCAGTTTGTGTGTGTTGGTAAAATAAACAGTACTACTTTATATTAATGACTAAACTCATACAGATACAGTTACTAATGCTAATAATAATGAGTTAATGAACCACTAACCCACCAAAACCACTAACCACTAACCCACCAAAACCACTAATAGGCAAACTGAAATTCAATTAAAACCCACCGATTTGTATCACATGTCACCTGTACTGGTCTAATTGTGTGTGTGTGTGTGTGTGTGTGTGTGTGTGTGTGTGTGTAGGCCCTGAAACTGACCAACCTGCAGCCCATCTGAGAGACTTGGGATTAAATATATTTTACCCTGAAATGTAACGGGACCCAAAGCCGACCCGACCTGCAACGTTCCATCATTTCGGATGAAGGACAAGGGATGAGATCTAGGATGGTGGGATGAACCAAGTGCCTTACTGCGACTAGTGGGACCTCAAGCAGCTCCAGCTGCTCACCTTTCTTTCTCTCTCTCTCTCTCTCTCTCTCTCTCTCTCTCTCTCTCTCTCTCTCTGTATATCTATCTCACTTTCTCATTGTTTGTTTATTTTTTTTCTCTTTCTCTGTTTTTTGTTTTCTCTTTCTTCCACGTTCTCGTGGAATTTCTCTCTCTCTCTCTCTCTCTCTCTCTCTCTCTCTATCTATCTATCTATCTATCTATCTATCTATCTCTGCAGGGAAATTATTTTCCACAAACGAGCTCAAAATGATTCCAGAAGTTTTTTTTGTTTTTTTTGTTTTTTTTATAAATGTGAATGTACAGCTTTATTTTTATACGAAGCGTTTGATGCTTTTCACACTGAGAAAATAATGAAGACATTTCCATTCATTTATTTTAATTACATTGTGGGTTTTTCCTCACGGTTTTATTTTATTTTATCATGTGAAAGTCTGATCTTTCATATGGGTAGGTGTTCGGTGTAGGTTGTGTGTCTCGGGGTGACGTGGGGAGTTTCGGAGCTGCTACATGTGGATCTGAAGTGACATCACTGTGACTTTGTGCGTATTCTGACCTTTGACCCTAAATCAGGTTAAAGAAACAGCTCTGTTATAGGGGACCAGACAGATTTAGGACGTTGTGATTGATTCGTATTTCCAGGACCAGACTGTATTTACACAGTAAAGCGTCAACACTGTGTCCTTCTGCAGAACATCAGTATTGCAAAGTCTGATATTACAAACATGTACTGTTGAACCTTCCTGTGTTTCATCTTCGTGTTTACACTGCCACACTTTCTCTGAGAATTAAACACCCACACAGTGATTTACTTAAAACATGAGTCTGTTTGTGTTCTGTGTTTTATAGAAACTTATTTACACTTAATTAAAAATCAGCTTTATTTATTTATTTTTTCCACATGAAAGTTCCAAATGATGTTCGAACTAACAGAAAAAAATTAATGATTAAAACAGAAAGAAGTGAAAATACAAAGATAAAGTACAGGAAATACAGTGAGGAGAGAAATATTTGGAAATGATTATAAATAAATACACTGTAGTTCTAATCGCACCACCTAACATCTCTCATCTATTTTGGAGGGTGCTTGTGGACATTCATTCTGCCACAAGGGTTTTAGTAGTCAGGTAGTGATGTAGATGAGGTGAGGAGGCCTGGGGTGCAGTCAGCATTCATTGGTGTGATCCAGTGGAAGTTTGTGTGCATGTGTATAATGCAATGGGAGTGTGTGTGGATCTATGTTTGGATGTGTGTGATGCAGTGAAAGTATGTATGGGAGTGTGTATGGGAGTGTGTATGGGTGTATATGATGCAGTAGGAATGTATGTGGGAATGCGTATCGCAATGGGAGTGTGTGTGGGTATGTAAGCAGGTGTGAATGATGCAGTGGGAGTGTATGCGGGAGTGTGTGATGCAACGCGAGTGTGCAGTCAGCATTCACATCTAAGGTGATCAATAAGGTTTATAGCTTAATAGCAGGAGATCTTCCACTCTAATCCATCTAAAGCATATCTTCTGGAGCTGGGTTTGTGCACAGCATCATCATGCTGGACTGTAGAGAGGGTTGGTTTCCTCTAGGAGACATGCTATTGTAGCTTAACAATCATCTGAGTGATAACAGTAACTCCACTCCACCACAGCATCCAGTTGTTGAATATTATTCCATGATATCAGTGTGTGTGTGTGTGTGTGTGTGTGTGTGTGTATTAGTTCCCCGGGGCTGTAATAATGTCATATTGGGTCTGCAGCAGCAGTAGGCTGTTCTCTCGGAGCCTTCGCAGGTGGACGAGTTCGCCACACTCCTGCATGTGTCTCATTCCTGCACTCTCCTGCTCGCTATGACTCAGAGACACGCCGTTGCGGCGGACACAGTGCTTCCTCTGGACGTAGATGCCGAGAGCCCCCAAAAGAGCCAGCGACAAGGCCAGCAACAGCACCGGCTGAGACACGAGGCCTGACCCTGTCTCGACCTTAACCCCACCCCCGGTTTTGATTTCCGGGTGTGGCTCAGAATCGGGGGGTTTAACAAACACTAGTATTCAGGAGAAAATAAATAATAATGATAATGTTGTTGTGATTAGGCTTGGTCCACACAATCAAGTTCAGAATTATTGGCACCCTCTTAATAAATCAAATTAACAACACAATTGAGTAAATATTGTTTTGCTGAAGCCTTTTTTTTTTTTTAAAGACTAACAGCAGAATATCAAAGTGTTCTGAATCTTATAAAGTGTGTGCTGTCTAGAACAGTGACAGTGCTCAGGAGTGTGTACCTGCAGGATCGTCCCTCGTCTCCACTGGGTCAGACAGAGAGTGCTGGAGTGCTGCAGACGGCTCCGAGTGGAGATGTGAGGGTGGAGCAGGTGTGGAAGTGTGTGTGGGTGGGTGTGATCCAGTGGAAGTTTGTGTGCATGTGTATAATGCAATGGGAGTGTGTGTGGATCTATGTTTGGATGTGTGTGATGCAGTGAAAGTATGTATGGGAGTGTGTGATGTGGTGGGAGTGTGTATGGGAGTGTGTATGGGTGTATATGATGCAGTAGGAATGTATGTGGGAATGCGTATCGCAATGGGAGTGTGTGTGGGTATGTAAGCAGGTGTGAATGATGCAGTGGGAGTGTATGCGGAGTGTGTGATGCAACGCAGTGTGTATGGATGTGTGTGATGGGGTGGAAGTGTGTGTGGACATGTGTAATGCAATAGAGTGTGTGGTTGTGTCTGTGGGTGTGTAAGATGCAGTGGGAGTGTATGGGAGTGTATGGGAGTGTATGGGAGTGTGTGTGGGTGTGTGATGCAGTGGGTAGGTGTGTGGGTGTTTGTGATGCAGTGGCAGTGTGTATGGATGAGTGTGTGGGTGATGTGGTAGGAATGTGTGGGTACAGCCATTGCAGTGGGAGTGTGTGTGGGAATGTGTGTGGGTACAGCCATTGCAGTGGGAGTGTGTGTGGGTGGGTGTGTGGGTGTGTGTGATGCAGTGCTAGTGTGTGCTGGTGTGTGTAATGTAGTGGGAGTGTGTGTGCGTGTCTGAGTGTGTGCAGGTGTGTGTGATACAGTGGCGTGTGTGGGTGTCTGAGTGTGTGCAGGTGTGTGATGCAGTGACAGTGTGTGGGTGTCTGTGGTGTGCAGGTGTGTGTGATGCAGTGACAGTGTGTGTGGGTGTCTGAATGTGTGCAGGTGTGTGTAATGCAGTAGGGGTGTGGGTGGGTGTCTGTGGGTGTGCAGGTGTGTGTGATGCAGTGACAGTGTGTGCGTGTCTGAATGTGTGCAGGTGTGTGTAATGCAGTAGGGGTGTGGGTGGGTGTCTGAGTGTGTGCAGGTGCGTGTAATGCAGTAGGGGTGTGGGTGGGCGTCTGAGTGTGTGCAGGTGCGTGTGATGCAGTAGGGGTGTGGGTGGGCGTCTGAGTGTGTGCAGGTGCGTGTGATGCAGTAGGGGTGTGGGTGGGCGTCTGAGTGTGTGCAGGTGCGTGTGATGCAGTAGGGGTGTGGGTGGGCGTCTGAGTGTGTGCAGGTGTGTGTGATGCAGTAGGGGTGTGGTGGGTGTCTGAGTGTGTACAGGTGTGTGTGATGCAATGGGAGTGTGTGCAGGTGTGTGTGATGTAGCGAGAGTGTGTTTTATTAGTGGCCGAGGTTTTAGCATGCTGTTGTGTGATGTGTGTGTGTGCGTGACTGGTGTAGTGGTGTTTGAGTAATCAGAGTGTGTGTGTGCAGAAGTGTGTGTTTGTGTAGGTTCTGAGTTTGTCCGAAACACCGGAAGGAAAAAAATCAACAATGTAATTACACATGTTGAGTCCAGTGTTTAATATGAATTTTTGTATTTTATCATGTGATGAAAATCTCTGGGGTGTGTTACCTGAGACCATCCTGATCTGTCCAGCATCAAGTTCAGTAGGAATCTTCCGTGTCCCATCATGCACCACGGCTGAATGGATCCGAGTCCAGTAGACGAAATAGGAGTGGACCACTGTGATACTGAAAAGAAAACCCAGAACCGATCAAAAAATACCAGATAACAACAGTGTTAGGATGGATTTTGTGTGTGTGTGTGTGTGTGTGTGTGTGTGTATGTGTCTCACTAAAATCTCAGGTCCCCACTCGGCTGAGCCGGGGCTCTCCAGGTGAACGACAGGTTCCTCTTCAGTAGTTTCTCGGAGTGTGTGACCGTGTCTGCAGTAGACAGGCAGGAGAGAGTGTGTGTTCCTGGAGGGTGGAGTGTGAACTGGCCTCTGACCACACGGTCCTCCGTTACAGAGCGTGCATGAAGGAGAAGACCCATAAACGCTCGAGAGCTGCGTACACTTACTGAAAAACGCACGCACACACACATACAAACACACAAAAAGAAGGATGTGCCTGTATGGTGTACAGCACTAATGTGTCATATTATGTGTGTGTGTGTGTGTGTGTGTGTGTGTGTGTGTGGGTACATACCTGTAAGTGTGTGCTGTGGCAGATAGACCATGCGGCTGGTGTGTATGGTCACTGCAGTCGCTGAGTGTGTGTGCTGCGAGTGTGCGCTGATGTGGCCAGGCTTCATGTTCATGCAGGTGGCTGTTGAAGCTCCACGTGAAAAACACACACACTGCGCCGGCAACACACTCAGACACACGCACACCATCAATACTGCTGTCAGCAGCTTCATCTGCATCCTTACACACACACACACACACACACACACACACACACACACACACACACACTCACACAATAATGTTATTTGTGATAAATATGCTCTTTGTTCTCTACAGTACATTTTGATTCACATATTTGAAAAAGAAATAAAAATTACGGTAAATAATTGAATAATTTTCTTATAATCGCATGTCCAACGTGTTTTATTCCTTTTAAAAACACAGAAATTTGGTCAATACTTACTACAATACTACTGGAGACTTCTTCTGTACATGATAAATAAAAACTCTTTACAGAAAACGTCGCTTTAACCATAGAAACCGTTACATTCATTTTCAGTTTGTTGCTATAGAAACTATAACATAGTAGACCCTAAACCTGCCAAAATATTCTGATCAATCAGATTCACGTTGGAATAAATATTTTATTACAGTTTTGAATTGAACTTACCTCAGAGGTAGTGAGTGTCACTGTGTCACTGGATCTCTCTGTCTTTGATTTTTCTCCTGGTCTTCTGGTGTGTTTTTCAGGACCAGGATGTGTAACAGCTGCTGGACAGGAACCACATCTTCATCTATATTCCACTAATCCCTTCTCTCTTTTCTGTGCGTTTACACACACACACACACACACACACACACACACACACACACCACAAAAGCCTATGACGATGAAATGTACTTACACTGATATTTTGCCTGTAGTTTATCTTCTTTAGCTCCTTGCTGCTAATTATATATATATATATATATATATATATATATATATATATATATATATATATATAATGCTAAACTAATAAACTTGGAAAGTCATTATACACTTGTGTGTGGCCAAAAGTTTGTGCACCCCTGACCATCAAACCAACATATTTATGCTTTTTGAACATCCCCTTCCGTATTTATTCCTCTTCTGTTTGCCATTATAATAAGCTCCACTCTTCTTGGTAGGCTTTCCACTAGATTTTAAGGGACATGATTATGGAATTAGTGATCATTCAGCAAGAGCATTAAGGAGAGCCCATACTGATAGCAACGTTTCCAGTGTCAGAGGTGTTAATTGTGACTGACGAGATCTTAAGATCTTTCTAACTTCAATGTCCTTAAAGAGCTCGCTTTGTGCACATCTCGGAGGAGGTCAGTGGGGTTGAGGTCAGGGCTCCTTGTAGGGCCCTCGTGATTTTTCACTCCAACCTCAGTGTCCTCACAGAGCTCACTTTGTGCACACCTCAGAGGTGTTCAGTGGGGTTGTGGAGGTCAAGGTGCCTTGTAGATCACTCAAGATCTTTCACTCCAACCAGTGTCTTCACTGACCTTGCTTTGTGCACCCAGTCATGCAGGAACAGTGTTAAGGTCAGGTTTTCACATGCTTTTGGCCATTATAATGAAGAATTTTGTGAGTGCAGTGTATCAGATGTTCTGGTGGATGTTTCATGTTTCTGAGGGCATTGATGATTTTATAGTGAACTGTGTTGAATTGAATTCTATCTTTCTGCTTATTTTTTATTTAACAATGAACATTGTCCCAAAGCAGCTTTACAGGGATAAACAGGTTATAAGGTTGGAGTGTGTATAAGTTTAGTGCCTATATGTTTGTTCCTAATCATTATAAGTTTATCCTGAATTAGTGATGCAGTTGTGACCAGGAAAAACTCCCCATTAATTATTAGGAAGAAACCTTGAGAGGGACCAGACTCAAAACAGAACCTCATCCTCAACACCGAATGTCCATTCATTATAGTTCCAGGTGTGTATTTCAGGGAAAGGTGACAGAGTACTGTCGTACTGTTCATTGTTGAGGGGACAGAAGTGTTCATGCAAACTGTGGTCCTGAACCATTCTAGCACACTGATGATCATTACAGTCCAAATTCATTTGAGTTGCTCAGTAACTTCATGGATCATCAGTTCCGGGAGGTTGATTTCCAGTTCGGTGGCTTTTTCCCCCACAATTCCCTCCATCTGTAAATCTTTCCTTTATCCACTATCGCTTCAGCGAAAACGAAACTAACTCCTTGATCACAGTGGGTGTGTACGCGCGCGCGTGTATGTGTGTATGTGCGCGTGCACGCGTCTGCTTTATATGTTCAATATGTAGGTGATAAACGGTCAAGTTTCCAGGACAATCAGACACTTTTTTGTGCAGTTGTCTCGTCATGGAGAGTGGCGCAGGAGCAAACACGCAGCAGGGCGAGGAGAAGCGTGTGGAGCAACTCATGGACGAGTACCTGAAAGCGAACGGACTCTACCGCAAGAAGATAGCCAAGGACGGCTCGTGTTTATTCCGAGCCGTGGCTGAGCAGGTCAGTCCGAAACAATCACCCAAACAACTCCCAAACAATCACCATCAAACCACTTCAGCTTCTCAAACTCTACCGCTGTCGACTGTAGAAAAACAACTCCATCTCTCAGCACGGCTGGAACACCAACCACCATTAGCAATGACGCCTTGCTAGCTTCAGGGCTTAGCACACACACACACACACCTCGCTAGTTACAAGCCCTGGTTTTAGAATTCACTTTATCGTCACCAGATATATGTTTAATTTAATTAATTTTTGTTTTATTAGCTTTCAATCATGAGTGTTTTTTAGGGTTGTTCTTCTCTCTGTGTCCTCAGAAATCCCCAGCGTGTACCATGACTGGCAAATTAGCTTACTAGTAACGTTAGCAAGTTACAACTCAAAAATGTTGACAGCTCAGTTTAGCTTAGCAATGAAGCCAACCTTCTACTGAAAGTTCAGAGTTACTTATCAGGAAAATGAAGTTAATATACAAATAGAAGTGAATATAGTGGTTCTTGGAGGGGTTTGAAGTCATAACTTCTGCATGTTCTCCTGTGAGGACTAAGTTATACAGTGTGGGTTGGTTAAGTACATGAGAAAATTGGTTTGTTTTTACAAGTTATGATCTGCTGTACATTTTTTTAAGGTAGTAAACTTCAGGATATTATTTTCAGCACCTTTTCCTAAATTAACAAATTAATCCAACAAAAAACAATGAGATCAGAATTTCATGGCGGAAACAAAAAAGTTATCTGTGGCCATTGAGTTTATTAAGGGTTTCATAAAGATGTCTGAGATGCAGAGAAAACCATGAACCCTGCTGACACTCGAGTTTTTACGACGATCATTCATTTTATGTTCGGAGCTTTTCGGTTTACATGACCTTTTATGGAGTTTAGGGGGCGTGGCATGCAAATGAGCGGTGTTAGAAAGCGATTTGCATATAGATTTGCATATTGCATATGTAGCGATGTGTCAGCACCACTTTGGATTCCACTTCTTGAAGATTTCAGACAGACTTTGAGGATAAACAACCTCTTAATCAGTAATCAAAAAATAACATTCTACAAATGCTGTTTCTGGATCATTGAACATTTGAAGGCACAGGTTTGGAGGAGTTGGTGTCGAATCTAAAATGTACTCAGATGTTGAGCTAGTTTATGGGTTGCTCATGAGCTCCTGGTTCCACAACTCCAATTGACTGTGTTAGAGTGTAGAGAGGATAATATTCACTCCTCAGTGTTTGTAATGTTTTAATGGTTTATAATCATGAAAACATTGATGAAGGAGGTCTGTTGATTCATTAGTAGATGAATTACTGAAGTTGGGATTTAGCTGTCAAAGGTGATTTATACTTGCACAGTGGAATTCTGTCTTGGCGTATCCCAGCGATGTTCGGAAGCTGGGGTCCGAGATTAGGGTCAGCAGTGTTACAGAGCCTCTGGAGCACGGAGGAGAAATTTACATTTTAGTCAATAATCTTGCTTTCCAATGCGAATCTGATTTTAAATACAATGGGCGTGGCCTACAGTGGGTGGCGCAACAGATTTGTTGTGTGTATGTTTGTACGTTCATCACCTGTGTGTCGTTTCTCAGGTGCTGCACAGTCAGGGTCTACACACCAGGGTCCGCACGGAGTGTGTGAAATACCTCAGACAGAAACGAGACCTGTACGAGTCGGTGTGTGAGCCGTAACCCCTCTCTTTGTTTTAATACACTTCTTGATTGTGTGTGTGTGTGTGTGTTTGAGAACTGAAACACATCTGAACTGTTTTGTGTGCATTTAGTTCATCGAAGGTGATTTTGAGGAATACCTGCAAATGCTTCAGGATCCTCAGGTAACCCAACAAGATAAAGATATTAAACCCTATTCTATTTATTAGAATATTTTATATACTACATAACATTTTACACTTTTATATTTAGACTAGTGTTTAGATTTTGTCATTTGTTCTGTTTGCACTTTTTTGATTAATATTCAGCCTGTAGGAGAGGTTTGTGATTATTTTCACTTTTGGTTTTAATAATGCCAAGTCACGCTAAATGATTTGCTCTTGCTCTGCTTTCTCTCCTGTCTCTAGAGCTGGGTTGGACAAGTGGAAATAAGTGCTTTGTCTGTTCTTTATAAGTAAGAAGAGTTCACCTGTTATGTCCACACACCTGAAATTCTTACCGATTTTGAAACATACATTTCTAATTAATTTTATTTTTGTTATTTGGTTTTATACCACAGAGCTCTAAATATGTCATTCTGATTGGTCAGACAGTGGAACTGCACAGCCGTGGAAGTAGTCCCGGCTATGAGCCATATCACATGTTTATATTAATGTGCACATTTTAATGATTTAAGTGATGCGTTACATTTATGGAAGGAGTCTCCAGTGTCAGTGCTCTGTAAGTACAGAAGTAACGTTTTCAGACACCTTTAGGACAGAGGAGTTTTTTTTTTATTGTATTTATTTTAATTAGTTAATTAATTATATTTTAGGATGTGCTGTTACACCGGACGTGCCGTTAAAATTAACTCGTAACCATCCCAGTGTTGATGATTTTCCCATAACAGCACAACACGGACTGCTTTGTTTCTTATCTTCTTCTATCCCAACATGATGTCAACATCCTATACTTATGAGTCCTTATTTTTAATGTTTCTTTTTTCTAGGCATGATTTTATCATCTATCAGATCCCTGGAGAACCTCCTGTGAACATCACGGAGAACAGCTACCCTGATAAGGTTTGCACCAACATCCAGAAGATTTGCTGGCGAATATGTGTGTGTGAGTGTGTGTGTGTGTGTGTGTGTGTTTGTGATTGTTTAAATATTTAAAACATATTTAAACAATGATTGATTAAATGTAACTTTTGAGCACAGAGTGATGAAAGTGTTGAACTGGTAGATAAAAACTTCTGCCTCTGTATACGGTGATACTTTAGCTTTAAGATCACCAACACTGTGCAGAGAGAGGAACTGTACAAGATTTGCTAAATTAGAGTTGCTACATCACGTGGTGATATGACACATCTGTAACATCTCACTGGTTCTGGGGTTGGAAGAAAGAGATGACAGGCGATGGTTTAACAGACAGGTTGCTTTTATTTTTCATCCCTTGCTTTCCTTTTCCTCATACTCACACCGGCACACGCCACTCACGGTAAAGCACATCTTTCCTCGACACGTGTCCAATGCGTAACCCGCACACACTCGCGGACTGGTGCGCTTTCACCTGGCAACCCCTCTCTTTCTCTCCATCAACTCTGCCCAGTATCTCTCTCTCTCTCTCTCTCTCTCTCTCTCTCTCTCTCATGTCCATGTCCTGTTTATTAGCATTGTTTTTTTTCTCCTTATGTTATGGTTTGTATGGTATTATATGCAGGTTTGGGTGATACTGAACCATATTTAGTTGTTAATTAATTGTTCATTTTTTTCAGGTGCTTCTCTGCTTCCTCAACGATAACCATTACGACAGCGTTTATCCGATATCTTCTATCAAAAATGCTGCTGTGTGCCAGTGTGAGTGTCACATCCCGTTCACCTGTCACTTCACAAATCAAATCAAATATCCATCTGTTCAATCCGAAATCTCTGTGTGTAAATGTGTGTTTCAGCAATCCTGTATGAGCTGTTGTACGAGCGTGTGTACGGTGTGGAGCGCAATGTGTTAGCGCCAAGCCTGCGGGGGTCTAAAACAAATAACGAGAACATCGAGGCAGTGGAGCGTGAGAGCAGCGGAGACTCTGACCAGGATGAGGGAGAGGATCCCTGGTCTGTGTGCGTGTGTGTGTGTGTGTGTGTGTGTGTGTGTGTGTGTGTTTACTGCTGCTGTAGTCATAGACCAGTTTGATACACTCATCGGTTCTTTATCATGTCGTCTTGGCGAGTTTCCATCATCGTCACTGTTTTATTCAGGAGGGATTTAACAGGGATTTAACGTTTTGTCTGATTTCTGTTAAACCATCAGTGACTATTAAAATGGCGCGATCATAACTAGAGGTCGACATTCATCAGATTTGGAACTGTTGGCTATCGGCAAAAATTCATACAGATAGTTTTTCCGGGTTGCGTTTGCACAGAGAAGGTACGATGTCATTATACAGTAGTACGTCTCTAGAGGCAAATCACTGATGCCACGTGTCTGTTTTGGCACGAGAGACTGCACTCTGTCTTGGAATTATTTAAATTAAAATTTTTTATAATAAGGTTCAGTACTACTTTTTTATAGTGTTTTTTTATTATTATTGTTTTATCCAGTAATCATTAAAAAAAAAAAAAGATTTGTAGATTAATATGTTTTCTGCCAGTACGATCCAACCTCGCTATTGACATCAGTAAACTCTACTATCGGTCGACCTCAAACCGTAACATTTCTTATTTTTTATTTATAAACATCAAAAAAGTTGCTTAGAGAATCATTTGTGTAGCACTGAAGATAATCAGATTCATTACAACTTTAATTGGAAATAAATCTAAAAGAATTGCCACCATAAATGATGTGTGTCTTCATCAGGTCCAGTGAAGCTACAGCAAGGACGGCTGGTGTGAGCAACAGGACATCTTATAAGGTGCATGCACGCACACACACACACACACACACACACACACACACACACACACTTATATCCCATATTAGTTTAGATTTTTTCTAAAAGTTTTTCTCTTCAATCATTTCAACATCAGGGTCGTGGGCGGGGCCAAACCAGAGGAGTAGGGCGTGGCCGCCTGCCTCGTGCGGTGCAGGATTCTCTAAACCCCTCCTGCTTGAGGAATGTGCAGTATAATGTGTGGTTGCGCTCAAAACGAGGTGCGTTTATATAAAAAAAAAAGAAAAAAAAGGATGTGTCTTTAATAAAGTGATAAACATTGTCATTATTGACAGGGCACAGATTGTGTGTGTGTGTGTGTGTGTGTGTGTGTGTGTGTGTGTGTGTGTGTGTGTTGTACTGATTGAGGGTTTTTTTTTTTTTTTTTTTTTTTTTTTGCAAATCAGTTCAGCAGAGGAGGGATTTCTGCATGGCAGCCGGGATGCATTACAAGGCTGGAGACAAGTGCCAGGTGTGTATTAGAACAATGTTGTTAGAAAAACATCACTTTTTCTCACTCTCTTTTTTTTCTTTTTCTGTGTTTTCCCTAAACGTCTGGCTCTGGAAACTAAAAAATCTCTCTATCTCAGGTGCGGTTGAATAACACCGACCGCTTCTACAGTGCATACATTCAGGACGTCAGCCCTGACGACGGACCCGTCACCGTCTTTATAGAGGAGCTTGGACAGAAGTACGCCTTTGCTTTTACAGGCTTGCACTCATCACAACCTTTTTTTTTTTTTTATTTATTAGCATAAAAATTTCAATTATTAAGCACAAATTACTGTTAAATGTTACTGTATATGGAGAAAAATTCAATATATTTATATGGGGGGTGTGTAGATACAACGTTCCATTGTGGAATCTACGTACTCCTTCAGAAGACGCCTGGTCTACAGTGACGGAGAAAAACAAAAGACACACTGCATCCAGCAGCAGCAACGGTCCCACAGGTGGGACTAATCAACTTAATACCTTTTTTAATATTTAAGCATTAATTAGGTACAGAATGGTCCATCTTTAAGTGCTCAGTGGGTCCAAATGTCGTCTGCTTGCCCCCAGAGCATGACACCAAACCTGGGAAGAAGCCCATGAGGTCCATGTCACATGGTCCATCAGCAGCATCCCAAGGCTCTGCTCCTGGCACTCGCATCCAGCAGCAGCATTCTTGGCCTTCACATTCCACAGTAGAACCACAAGGAAAGAACGGTAGTAGCAGGTTGGTTTTATACTTGAATACACAATTGACACCCACACACACACACACACACACACATATTACAAGAACTGTGTTGTTGTAGGAGGAGTGACCAGGGTGCAGGTGGGTTATGTGCCTCACCTGTAAGGGAAAACGAAGACGTGCTGCTGGAGCTCCTGAACAAAGACGAGGAGAATTTTCCGACTCTCGAAGCCAGTGCACAGGTAGAATTGTTTTTCTTTTTTGTAGATAAACACACAATTTGATTCTGAGGTGTCCTGAAACCCTTTCTGTAGTTTTTAATCGCAATATT
Source organism: Silurus meridionalis (assembly GCF_014805685.1). Taxonomy (NCBI): domain Eukaryota; kingdom Metazoa; phylum Chordata; class Actinopteri; order Siluriformes; family Siluridae; genus Silurus; species Silurus meridionalis. The sequence goes on from NC_060899.1 coordinate 16,012,812, forward strand.
TGATGTACTATCGTAAATGTGTGTTTAGGCTGCTAGTGTTGAGGGGAGTAGAAGAGCTGAGAAGAAAGGCTCCCGAAAGAAAGTCAGCACAGGTGAGTTAAAGGAAATAAAAATATAAATTTGGATCTCAAAAACAGCTTCTAAATTTCTCATCTTCTCTTTCCAGAACTGGGTTAATTTTAGACAAAAAATATGATTAGCTTTTCCTTTCCTACATAACTTTTCTGTGTTGGTGTAATAAAAAACTCAATAGCATTCCTCCAACAAACTTTTCTCCACACACACGAGCTTGTAGAGTGAAATGATTACTGATTTCCCCCTTTCATGTAAGTTGATTTATCTGATTTTACAGGAAGTTCTAATGTTTTGTTTTAGATACCAAAGAGCAATTTCCGAACCCTATTCCCAAACCGGAAAAAGAAGAACAGGTGGTAAGTTGTTCAGAGTTATGTGCGTAGTGCAGGTTCATTCATTGTACCATATTATTGTTTAATCTCTGTTTTTTGCTATTTTCTGTTTTAGAAGAAAGGTTCAGTGGATCAAGACCAAAGAACATCTCCTTCCTCTAAAGAGAAACAAAACCCTAACAAACCACCTTCTAACTTACCTAGCCCTTCAGCTTCAAAATCTACAAAAGCTTCCCTGCTGTCCACAACAGCACCTGCTCGAGTTCCTTACAAACCCTTTTCATCGCTACCTGCTTGCATTCTCCCCAGCCAGTCTCAAACTGCCCCCGTTTCATCTGCAAGATCTCAGAATTCTGTCCAGACTACCCCCAAGTTATCTCCAACTGCTCCTGCTCCATCTACAAGTTTCCCAGATTCTTTGCAGATTACCTCCACCAAGTCTGAGATTGCCCCAACTTTACCTACAAAACCCCAGGATTCGTTCCAGACTACCCCCATGCAGTCTTCAACTGCCTCTGTTCCATCGATAAAACCCCAGGATTCGTTCCAGACTACCCCCATGCAGTCTTCAAAACCCCAGGATTCGTTCCAGACTACCCCCATGCAGTCTTCAAAACCCCAGGATTCGTTCCAGACTACCCCCATGCAATCTTCAAAACCCCAGGATCTGTTCCAGACTACCCCATGCAGTCTTCAAAACCCCAGGATTCGTTCCAGACTACCCCCATGCAGTCTTCAAAACCCCAGGATTCGTTCCAGACTACCCCCATGCAGTCTTCAACTGATCGTGCTCCATCAACAAAACCCCAGGATTCGTTCCAGACTACCCCCATGCAGTCTTCAACTGATACTGCTTCATCTACAAGACCCATAGTTTTGTTAGAGAATACCTCCTCAGTATCTTCTCAGTGTTCCACCACTCAGTGTCTAACTGGGCCTAAGCCTATCCCTGTTACAACAGTCTCATCACCCAGGAACTCCCCCCGTGACACAGATTCGACTTTCGTAGTAACAACCGCTGTGTCCTTGACCCCAGAAGCTGTTACCACCCTTATTGCTTCTCAAACAACCACAACCACAGCTCCATCTGACCCTGTACCTACCCCATTATCTCACCTCTTGATCTCTCAGACTGCTTCTGAACCTTCTCATGCCCTTTCCCAAAGTACCTCAGCAACCCCCCAGGACCCTGTCCTCACATCTAAAATTACTTTTGCTGCTGCAGTGCCTTGTTCAACAGATGCTCCTGCTGCCTTAAAAACCCCTGAATCAGCTGCTGTACCTGCTCAACCAGCTCTTTCTCCTGGCCCTCCCTACCCTGTTGGGTTTGGTCATCTACCTTATCCACCCTACCCCCCTTATCCAGCTGCCATGCCATCTTTATCGCCAAACATACCTGCCCCCATGCCAGATCCTTGTCTTCCTCCTGCTGTCCCAACTCCACCTTACTCTCATGCTACAGAGTCTTACTTGTATGAACATACGGTCTCACCTGTTGCAGGTATGGTCCTCTTTGAATGGAAGTGTGGAATTTAATACTCTCACACCTGAGTAACCGATTTGATTAATTTCTGCTTAATTTCAGCAAGTGCTGGAGGTGCCTTAGTGTCTGATCCCCCACCAGAGTCCTCCATCACTTTTGAGCAGCTTTGCCAGGAAAGGCTTTATCCTGGTTTTCCCCAGAACGAGAAAGGTGAACCTGTCCAGACCCCACTGTTCTCTGACCACAAATCTGGAAAAGATCTGCCAAATGGTACCTTTTTGGGTTTTTTTTGTTTTTTTTATCTGCTTTACTGACAACTAGAGGTCGGCCGATAGTTGATGGCTGATACCAATATCTAGGTTAGATCGTACATTCTAGATCCATTAATCAACCGATAGTTTTTAAAATGGATACTGGTTTACAAGGAAAAAAAATATATATATATATATATATATTATATAAATAAATATAAATATAAATATATATATATATATATATATATATATATATATATATATATATATATATATATATATATAAAATCATTCCAATAGTACCAAACTTTCAAAAATAAGTTCAAAAGAGCACAAAAATAAACAAAACAGTACTGAATCAGTAAAATGTGCTAAATTTAATAAATATGAATATATTAATAAATAATGAGGAAAATTAAACATGCATTTATACAATAAGTAAAACTCCAAATGCCACTATAAGGCCACACTTCTGCTGTATTATGACACCTTCTTAGCCACTCCAGCAACCCGGAAAAACTATCTATATGGATTTTTGCTAATATTTCCAGCAATCAATATGTGGAAGATCGCAGAATGTTTAAAGATCATGCAGCAGCTCTAAAACGAACATTTGCACCTTTTTTATCATTTACATTCAACTCTTGTGTGGTCACTTTTACATGTTGCTCTCATTTGACTCTAAACACTTCTCTGTTACTTCCAGATACAAGCGTCCTACGATTCTTCTTCAACCTCGGAGTTAAGGTAAGGACGTCTTATTATAATTTTATTAAAGTCTTTCTACTTGTTCGCTAGTTCTCTGTAAATGTAGTTGAATAACTTAAAGTTAAATTTGAATAATAGTTTGAACAGGTGCCAGAGCACAGGTGGTATCTGTAAGTGTACTGCCAGGGAGATGCATGATAGAGTGGAGATGGATTTGTAGCTTGGACACAGTAAATGCAAGATTCAAAATCTAATCTGCAATTGGCTAAAGCTTGTTTTGTTTGATTTTGCCTGCAGGCCTACATGTATCAGATGTTGCCCCCGCTCACTTACCTGGCACCACTAGTCCAGGCCTACCAACACACGCCACTTAACATCTCTCCTTCGCCTGGATCATGGCAACCAGAAAACAACTCTAGACCAATTTACTCTTCCCCTAACCCTTCCCCTGCCAGGCCTGCTCATTTTGACGTAAGAGGTGTTCCTTCGTCGATGGACGTTGGGGTGTTCGGTCATCCTTCTTTGCCTATGCAGATGTCGTTGCCTGTTGTCTCTCATCCCACTGTATACGCAGGTATGTGTTCAGTGCCCCCTGCTGGTCCATCACTGCAATATTCCGCCCCTCAGCATCACTCTGTGCCACCACCTGGACTTTACGGTATGGAAATGCACAGGCCAACGGTGCCACCAATAATGGAAGGAGGTCAGGGAGTTCATAGTTCTATGACTGCACAACTGGAGAAAGCATTTTGGGCAGGTCAAAACCAGCATCATTTAGAAGGTGGAGACATCAAACCAGGGGGTGTTCCTGTGACTGTAGAGATGCACAGCAGTGGAGCTCAAGTGGCGGTTGGAGGGCAGAGTAAAGGGGTGGAGCCGACATTGCTGGCCAATGGAAACAGACAAGAGATAAGTGTTGGATTCATAGGACCGCCGTTAGAAGGATGGAAGACGGAGTTCGGTACTGATCCCAAAACTGTGCGGAGCTACCAGAGTCCGTCGTACAGATCCGGAGGTAGGCACGGCCAGAACGACCGAGGAGGATACAGGGGGCGTGGCACACGTGAAAGGAGAGAGAATACAGGTTGGGTAAGACACGATGGCCAAATGCTCTACCACAGAGGATCCGGTGGTAGAAGCAGGGGGCGGGGCTACACTAACACCAGAGCCACAGGGTACCCAGGTGGCCATTGTGCACCAGAAAGCTGACAGTCGCTCGTTTTTCTTTTGCTACCGATTCTTTTGGAATTTTGTGGTGTGTTTGTTTTTAAAACCTTTTTTTTTTTTTTTTCTTGCTGCTGTGTCTTCTGAGAAAGGCGTTTCCACTATGTATTTGTGTATATTAAAGCCGTGTGTGAAAGATCGAGATGAACTAATTATGAACGTAAACATTCAACCTCATCGTCTGAGGATGCGAATGTGACGATCGAGACCGCACCCGAATCTCGTTTACGAGCTTTCGTTTACTGGACGCTTGAAACTTGACTTGCTTTCGTGGCCTTTTGGAATCAAATGAATCATATCAAAGAAAATGGCGTCACTTCATGACCCTGCTTTTGGCTACAGATACGTATACTGTACATGTGGTGTTTTTTGTGTGTGTTCTTATGAAATCTGAATTACTCAGTCCTTCACCTCTAAATAGCGTCGTTCACAATGTTTTATGTTTTGCTTCCTGAATCCTGCTTTTAGATTCAGAAACGGCTCGAGCTGGAGCACTGTGTTTATTATTATATAGGAAAAGATCAGCATTTGCACATCATCCCCACTGTAACCCACCAGGAGCCACATTCCAAAATCTACAGTGTAAATATGCAAAGTTGTAGTTAATTAGTAAAAATCTCACAAATTCACGTCCATCAGAACGTCTTATGTACAAACATGCAACCCGAACCCTGTAGCTGAACACTGGAATGTTACGATGGGCGATTGTGTAGATCTACCAGCTTTTTGCCAACGGTGATGTGGTGTAAAGCGATTCTTTTTGCCCTGATTACGCTTAAACACGTACGAATCGAGTTTACGATTGAATGATTTTTGTTTTTGTGTGAATTTCTATGCTGTTGTCTGTACGATTCATATCTTCCACCTTACGATGCACTTTCTCATCCGACTGTGTTTTCGGATCAGGAGACAGATTTGTGTGAATTAACGACCGCAAGGCTCCGTGTTTTACCTGCTGAACGGTGGACGTTGCGTCGGTTCTCGTGTAGTGCCTTAAGACTTTATTTGGCGTTAGTTTCTGCACTTGTGCCTTCTGAAGAATGCGTTTTATATCGAGTGCCGGTATTTATCACAACCAAAGATGCAAATGGATGCAAATTTTTTTTTATAGAAAACGTTAATAAAGAGATGTCTGTTTCTCTCACATGGTCTGGGATCTTTTTTTTTCTTCGTTTGCTTCTTGATAATTGAGGTTTTGTGTATCTGGGGATTCTCAGGGTCACTCTTATCAGATTAGCTTTACTATTAAAGCTCCAGGAGATACAGCAGAGACGATACAATCGTCCTCCTTCACCTGAAATCAGCATCTTCAGGCATGGAGCAGCACGGCTTCCCCAAATCTCAGGGAAAGGTAATAAATTTCACCTTCATACCGGTTAAATTCATCATTTAATAAGATGCATCATGGCATGATGATTAAAATATTTTAATCAAACTATACACTTGTTTGGCGTGGTGTGTTTCTCACTCACTCGGTGACCAGAAAAGAAAAGAAAAAAGCAGTGATTACATTTATTATTGGTCACCAAAAAAAAAAAAAAAAAGAATTCTCATCAAGGTCCCGTTTACACTTTATATTTTTTTATTTTAATAGTGTCCTCTCGCCTCCACTTCATCTCCCTCCTCTACACGGACCGGACACGTGAAATACATGATGGCCGCCGGGTTCATTTCCTGTTCGCCGCTCAGCGATCCGGCCTGTGAAGAGGATGATGAAACGAAGGGAGAGGAGGATGAATAAACTGTCGTTTATTGAACCTGCTGGACTAAATGGTGGCGTTGGTGTTGAAAAGTAAGCGGTGTTTCTTCCAGGATGATGTCACACGTCTGGAGAAGGCGTGGCCTAATGGAAGAAGACCGAGTTTGGGGGATTTTTTTTGGGTTTAGTTATTTGAGGAATGGACACTTCAGTCATCCAGGAAAAAGTAGTTGCCGGTTTTCTTCTGATCCACGTCCTGATTGAGAGTAAAGGAAGAGTTTAAATAACGTTCAACATGATAACGATAAGATATTTAATGCTTTACATCACTATCATGTAGAATATGTGGTTTGTTTTACAGGACAAGAGCGAGTCCAGCGATCCGGCTCGGTTTAACCAACTCCATTTGATTTGCCTGGAAATGTTCTGACATCATCTCACTCTCAGCCTTCCAGAGCATCGGCTCACAACCCTGTAGCCAAGACGTCTGACTTCTTTACGTGTGCTTGCATTCTCACCTTGATGGAGTGGAGTTTGTTGATTCTTGGTCTGAAGTTGTTTGGGTCTCTTCTGAAGGTGATCTCCAGTTGTGCCAGGAACTTATTCATACCAGCCAGCAGATTCTGTGGCCTGTCTCACACACACACACACACACACACACACACACACACACACTACATTACACTCCTTTCATATCTAGAAAGTGTTCACTTCTCCACCTGAATGTGTGTGTGGTTTAGGTCATACGTGTTGGCGCAGGTGTTTCTGGAAGGAATGCCGTCGAACACGATGACTCGGTCCGCCAGATACGTGGCCATGATGAAGTCGTGCTCCACCACGAACGCGGTTTTCTTGGCGTGCAGGATGAATCTGTGAGGAGAGGAAACGTAGTTAATACAGTAAACCAGACGCTTTACTGGTGAGTGTGTCCTGAGATCAGTGCCCTGAAATAAACACACAATTTGGCGTGAAAAAGCTGTAAGAAGTTTTGACGCTTTACCGCTTGATGACTCGGGCGGCCATGAGACGCTGCTCGGAGTCCAGGTACGCTGACGGTTCATCGATCAGATAAACGTCGGCTGGTTTACCCAAACACAGAGCCAACGCCACACGCTGCAACTCACCCCCAGACAGATTCTGAACCTGCACACACACACACACACACACACACACACACAATGAATTTAGCTGAATAGTAAATGCGCAGCAGTTTCCACTCACAGCGGTGACTCACGTCCTGGTCGATGATGCTCTCTATCTGCATGGGCTTCATGACGTCGGTGACGAACTGGGGGTGTGTGTAGGCATCTCGGATCTTATCGTGGAGCAAGGCACGAACGCTGCCCTAAAACACACACAATAGAATCCTCGGTGTGTTTGCCAAAGTTGTGTGACATTCAGTGGGGTGTTTAGGTCAGAGTGCAGTGTGTGTGTGGGTGTGGGTGTGGAGGTCAGACTCACTTTAAACTTGGGGCTGATCTTCTGAGGCTTGTAGCTCACGTTCAGAATCGGCACGTCACCTGGGGCACAGAGCAAAACACACACACTTTAGTTTTACAAAACTCTCAGCAGATTCTCTCTTCTGATGAGTGAAAGAGATGAAACAGATTTGACAGAATGGTTCCTACCACAGTGTGTGTGTGTGTGTGTGTGTTTACCTCCTCCGTCAGGTTTCAGGCCTCCAGCCAGCAGTCTGATGAATGTTGTTTTTCCAGTCCCTGAATAAGGAAACGCTTATTTAAATTTAACGATTTGAATATATATTACAGACGATATTAAATTGTGATCCTCTTCGTCTCACCGTTCTCCCCGAGCATCACCATGATCTCAGAGTCGGTGAACTCTCCCTCTGTGATGGTGAGCGTGAAGTCCCCCATGCTCTTGCACATGTTGGGGTACTGATAGCGGCACATCTTCTTCACCTCCTCCTCGGCTGCCGTCTCGGCTACTTTGAACACCAGCGAGGTCTCGCGAAAACGCAGGTTCTCCGTCGGCACGTAGCCGTCCAGGAAGATGTTAATACCTGCGGAGCGATTGGAGTGAGTCCACTTACTGTGCTGACAGATACGAAGCTGATCCCATATGAGAAAAAATGTGGGGGGTTAGATCGGGTAAAGGGGGGAAGTGTTTACCTTCTCGGACACTGAAGGGCATGGTGACGACGCCGTAGGCACTCGGTACGCCGTACAGGCAGCAGATAAAATCAGACAAGTAATCCAGCACACTCAGATCGTGCTCCACTACGATGATGTACCTACATACACAGATCATTACTGTACTCGTTTCTACATTACTAGTGATGTCATACACACGTGTGTGTGTGTGTGTGTGTGTTGCAGACCTGTCAGGTGAGATGAGAGATCGGATGGTGATGGCAGCTCTCAGCCTCTGCTTCACATCAAGATAACTGGATGGTTCATCAAACATGAAACTGGACAGAGAGAATGATGTCAAACTCCAGAACAAACCAAAAAGGTGAAACATTTTATAAATAAATAAAAATATTAAAAAACACGTACATGTCTGCTCTCTGGATGCAGACGACAGCGCATGCGAATCTCTGCAGCTCTCCTCCAGACAGGTCCTCGACGTTGCGATCCCGCAGGTGCAGCAGATCTGACCAATCACAGCACAGCAAAGCGCGTTTGAATATCAAGATTGCTAAATCTTCGCCCACGTAGAGGTCGTATACATGTGGGCGGGGCTTTAAATCTTTCACAGAGCAGTAGGTTATGATCTAGAAGGTAAGTCGAGAACACACCTAGCTGCCCACACACGATCTGCTCGGTCTTAGTGTCATCTTTCCTGCTCAAAATGGAACCTACTGACCCCTACAGGCAGAACACAGAGTTACAACAAAGCTCTGCTGTGATGCTGTAACTGATGGGGAAACTTCTCCTTTACCTTGACGGTTTTAGGGATCTGGTCGACGTATTGCGGCTTTACGATGGCCTTGAGGTCGTCCTCCAGGATCTTGGTGAAATAGTTCTGCAGCTCAGAGCCTCGGAAATAAGCCAGGATCTCCTGCCAGTCCGGGGGAGCCTGCAAACGCACGTACACAGCCCTTAGTAAATCTCTTTTACAGAGTTAGTTCAAAACGTTGTATAGAAATCATTAATATATATTGCATGGATGTTTAATGCTATAATGATCCTAATCCAGGGGCTGGACCAAAAGACCAAATCCAGTAGCTTTTTAAAACAATGTCCCTGATTCATCTATAAACAACAATAAAGACAGACAGGAAGTTTCCGATACGTTGAATACGTGACTCACATCGTATTTGCCCAGGTTGGGTTTCTGTTTTCCTGCCAGGATTTTAAGAGCCGTGGATTTCCCGATCCCGTTAGTGCCCACCAGCCCCAACACCTCTCCAGGACGTGGAATGGCAACCTGGCACAGGGACACAGCTGAGTTACACACACACACACACACACTCTCATGTGACCATATAACGGCTGAAAGCACCAAAAAGTCAATCCTGATGAAAAAAACATTTTATAGAGAACACTTTCTGAACTTTTATCTTGTATGTATTTTTCTTTAAAGTCCCACCCACTAAACACCTGTAACTATTATTATGATTATTCATTTCTGTCCACTGAGGAGATCTAGTCAGGATATCAGGGCGTCCTCGTGTCTTTACCTGTGCAACTTGAAGGAGTTGGCACAGTATCTGTGTGTGGTCTCCTTCTCCAGGTTACTCGGCAGGTTTACGATAGACAGAGCACCAAACGGACATTTCTGAAAGATAGAAAAAAAAGTGTTAAAACACAGAAATGTGTCTTCCAGCTAAGCAGTGGTGTGTGATGATTCTTGTAGACGTTCTACAACGTTAAATGTAACTACAACCGAATAAAAAACTTTTCACTGTTTCTAATTAACTGATCTGCCTGTCTGTGTGTGTGTGTGTGTGTGTGAGAGAGAGAGAGAGAAAGAGACCTTGATGCAGATGCCGCAGCCTATACACAACGACTCGGAGATCCACACGATCTTACACTGAGGCGTCACTTCGATACACAGCTTCCCTGCACGTGAGATGCACAAACGTGTTCAATGCAATTGTAATAAAGATGAAATCTTAGTGTGTGTGTGTGTGTTTCTCGTACCCATGCGCACCACAGGACAGCTCTTCTTACACTCCTGCCTGCATTTCTTCGGCTTGCACTTGTCGTGGTTGACGATAGCGATACGCGTGTTCTTGTCGGCCATCTTGCCGCCGCTGTTCTTCTAAGACGAGCTGGAAATAAAGGGTTCAGGATCACTTGAGTGTCTGTGAGGGTGTAACTGCAGATTTCTGAGTCGCCTCCTCAAGTGATGGACAATAACATGGAAACTGTCTGCCACAGACACACACATGACGCTGGATAAATGGATGTATAGACAGAAAGATAGAGCGTGATTAAAAGATATACACAGCTAGAAAGACAGACAATTTTAAGGATGTAAACAATAAGATCTGTGCATGTCTGGTCCACGACATTTCCGGTGTCTAATTTTAAAGCATGGAGCTGTCAAAACCAAAAGACTGATGACTATGTTGAGCTGTTTGGACACTGATGGTGTTTATCTCAGACACAGAGAATGATAGATACAGATAGAGATATGACTTCAGATAAAATCGGGTTTTTAACAGTGTAATGATGAAAAACAGGAGGTCAGTGATGATGGACTGGTGAATGAATGGCAGAACGGTGACAGTTCAGTTCCAGTGCATGGCCAGAACACGTCACATTTTATTAAACTAAACATCTCCCAGACATCAGACATTACATTATCGGCGCGCGCGCTGTGAGGTTGTTAACTACACAACTAACGGATTCGCGAGTTCTTTTATGGCTTAGGAATAAATTAACAATGTATATCATGATTACAAACACAAATAGTCAATAAAAAAATACCGGTTCTACAAGCGCGGACAGAAGGCCTCGTGAGCCTGGCACTGCCAGTTGGGGTGGAGCTAGCTTATCTAACTTAGCCATGCGGATACATAGCATAGCATTAGCCGAGCATAAGATGACATGAGATCGGACCGCCAGTTATGTGTCTAATGCACAGCGGTGTGTGTGTGTGTGTGTGTAAATAGAAACTGCTCAGACAGCGATATTGCTACAGTGCATGGTGCTCAGTCAAGTAGGTGGCGCTAGCCTAGCAACGTGGCTAATTCTCATATTCACCCTGCCCTGAGACATACAGCTGTTTATTAAACACAAATAAACAGTTATTTACGATATTACTGTCTCACCCCGGTGTCCGCGGAGACTATGGAGGCTTGATGAGGCGGAAATATGTGGTTAAAACCCCCCGCGCATCAGCCAACGTGCTCTTCACACGGAGTAGCCGGCAGGTAAAAAGATGGCGGAAAGGAAGCGTGACGTAATCTCACATGCGACAGAGATAAGCGAAGCGTTACGTCATCAAAGTGCGACATACACTCTAAGCGCTTGTTTTCTATAAAAAATGTACATATTCATATTTATTCGACTTATTTCTCAAATATGCACCATATAAACCAGTGTTATTAGGGATATAAACATGTTCTTGTTTCAGATGCGTGGAAAAAACAGATCTCAAACACATGAGCATGAGTCTTAGTTGTTACAATTAGTCTATTGAATGCATATAATTATTGAAAACATTAAATATCTCTTTCAGGTTTCCTTTAATAACTACACATGAAACATATAGTGGGTGTGGAAACATTTTATTTTTAAACCAAGTGTTTCTCATTCTCTTCTTCTCAATGCATTCCTTATATAAAGAAAATGGCCAAAGAAGTCACACTTCTGAATCTGTTCTCTTTTCCATACATGTAGAAGCACACAGTTGTGTAGTTCCAGTGAAGGGAAATACACCGTTCCAGGATGCCAGTGCCCCTGTGCACAACGCCAGCTCCATAGACACAGTGTGTTAAGATTGGATTGGATGAACTCAATGTTCTGACCTCCTCAGGCCTACTAAACACTACTGGGATTAACTGGAACACAGAGGAAGCCCAGACCTCTTGGAATAAACATACAGTATAGTGTCCAGTTGATGTAGGTTTACTCTTGCAGGTAGATTCATCCACGCAGCCTCATTTAACCAGTTATGTTTATTGTAAAAACATACGTGTTTGTGTGTTTTATTGATCTTCTCCAGTCTTTGAATAAAGAAAACAAATCTCAGTTAAACCAGAAAAAACAACAACAAAAAAGTTTTGATATTAAAATGTAAAGCTTCATCTGACTGCTTACTTCTTCTTTCTCCATTTTCTTTATTTCAAGCTCCAGTTTTCTGATTTTCAGCTTTGTGTATTGAAGATCTGCCTTCCGAACTTCTAGTTCTTGAAGCAAATATCTTTTATATATGCAGTTGACATCTGCTTCCTTTAACAGAATTAGATCAAAGACAATGCAATTGTGAAGAAGCAGTAAGTGTGTAATGCACGTGTAATTAAACGCACGGATCGGTAACACACACCTGTTCTGTTGTTGTGGAGTGAGCATGAGGTGTGTAAAGGGTTTGTGTGCTTTGATCATTCTGTAAACATGATAAAAAAAAAAAACACTGCATTCGTTCATGACTTCGACAAACACTAATGATTATTGCTACGAGTCCTTATGGCAGTGGTGTATAATGTACTTACACTTTTTCTACCCAGCAACTGCTGAGACAGAGGAGGATCCAGAAGTGTCTGGACTTTTCCCACCACAACTGCAGTACAGTACACTTTTAAGTTTATAAAAGTAAGAGATTTGTGTAAAAGTAATGAGTGATGCTCTACCTCGGAAATAAGGCTTAGTTTCCTCTGGAGCTGTTGTCTCCTCTATCCTTGTAATTATGGGAATCCCGTTACATTGCTGTAAGTCTTCCTTCATCACTGGATAAAGATCTTGTGAAGGACAGATATCTTTAGAAGCAGGAGCATGAGTGACTAAAACCTTGACTGGAACCGATTTCTGCAGATACACAAACACGAGTTCAACTCCGAAAAAGTCTCACAGTAGATCTGAATTTTTCTTTTATATGTTGTTTAAACCATAGCTGTACTAGAAAATAAGTCAGCTAAGTGTTTAAGCATAAAGGCTTTGCTCTGTTGAAACCAGCTGATGATTTCCCAAACTGGAAACGTTTCTGTAATATCAGATTCCTGTTCCTGACTGGCACAAGTGAACTCCACGTGATGATCTCACAGATTGACATGAGATGCTTTTCTGCTCACCATGGTTGTACAGAGTGGTTGTTAGAGCTTGCCTTGTTATTCTCTTCCAGCAAGGTTTTTCCTCACACAGATCTACCAAACCAAGTGCGTTTTGCTCTCTGTATTAACTGTATCTCTTTATCCGTGTTTTGTGGTGCTGCCACATAATTGGCTGTTTTGCATCACTGTGCAAAGTGTATACGCATTGATTGGCCAGCAAGTGTCTGTATAATCATTAAATACAAAACAACCTCCTGAAGAAGTGTATTTTAAAGAGTAGCCACCAATACCTTCACCGCATGCAACCCCAACATCGCCGTCTTGCTGAAGGAAGTCTGACAGCGCTCACAAGACTTCACCTGAAATAAGAGTGTAATCAATGCCTACATATTAATTAATTTATTTTGGTCTCCAGACAAAGTTGGTGTCCATACCAAGCTGAAAATACAACAAGGAAACACAGATGCTGTGTTCGAAATAACGTGGAACTGGAAAGAAATGCAAATGTATATCTAATGTGAGTGAGCATCATCAAAAGCTCTTTATATATAATGAGTGTTTATTATTTAATGTGTATATGTCTTTTAAAATGACATCACGTGGTTGAGGACACCTGAGGAGAAATTGAAATTTAAAGCGGTATTTTTGGGAATTCCAAGTTACCATGTGGGAAAAAGCGGATTACTCGAGTCATCTGCTCCGTCACGAGGCACACAGATCAATATTTTACATATCAGTTTAATGTTTATGTGATGATAGTGGGATCTCCCAGCTCTTGCACTTTTAATTCTTCTGAATATGATTAAAAGCTCAGACCATACCCACTCTGTTACATCCTTTATAAGCGTTGGCCAGAAGTAGCCTTCGATGACCTTGTTTCTGGTGCCCCTCACACCGAGATGGTTTCCCGTCTCGCTGTTATCATGACACTCGTTTAGGGCGAAACTTTTTTCCTCTTCAGTCATGACCACCAGGCGCATGTACGTTTTGTTGGGGCCGAGATAATACAGTCGACCATCTGTTAGGAAATGAAATAAATCTTCCATCATGTCTTATAGAACTGTTATTAACAGTTATAGAACTGAGTGTTTATAACTTGTGTAATGGTGAATCAGGGTGTAAAGTGAATGTCTCTCTTTAAAGTAATAGCTAAAGGTGTAATAGTCAATATTCTAATTACAGAGTATTAAAAATAATGTGGAAATATGTGTACGCTACGGTTTGAGCACGAGTGTACTCCTTGACTGGGATCTTTGTATTTTAGATTGGCCTCTTCGCAGTCACAGGGAATTACAGGGACATTTCCTGCATGTTGACGTGAGCGTAAAAGCTGTTTTATGACGATCCTTGATAATACTAACTAGAACTGCTATAGGTTCTGGGGGCGGGGCTTTGTGTGCATGGGTGGGGATGTGGGCGGGCTCAAGAGATCAAACAAATTCTATTCATCTCTTGTCATTTAACCCCGTGATGAGTGTTATTATAGCAGGAAAGTCATTTGAAGAAGAGTTGAGTGAGTTTTATTTGGCTTTCACACAATGGAAGGTGTGACTTAACTTTATTCACTTCTAATAATTAACCAATTCATTAATTATGATTTTTCACAAATGCATTTCACAAATGACCTATTGCACCTGGTGCAGTTCACGTGAACACCTCGCACTTTAAGAACATGTCACACTCAGGAACCTGTCTGATGAGTCTAATGAGTGATGTCCTGCAAAACTACTCTGGTTTTTCTTTTTCCTACTGCACACGTGAACACATCAGTCTGTGGATACCTTTGATGGCGAATTTGTCGCTGGCGCGGCGTATGTCGCTCCTCACCCTCCTGTTGCAGTCTGGTTCAAACTCTCCGTGCGCGAGGTATTTCTGCACCATCTGATAAAACTCCAGCGTTTTCATCATTCCGGCTACCAGATCAGCGTCTCCTGCCGTGCTCGATTTGCGCCCAGGGTTTGTACCGAGGACGCGCGGTGGCTCTATTGCGCACGCGCAAAACTCTTTCCCTTCCCCTCCCCCCTTATCCGCCGCACATGCGCAATAGGCCTGACGTGTTCAAACTCTGTGCCTTTTACTGTAGCATAAAACAACCATTTTATCCAAAATGACAATAAATCTATTATTTAAAATATTATTATAAATAACTTGTCTGGCTAAAACTTTTACTTTCTCGACCATACATTTTAAATTAAATTGTTTAATAATACATTTAGACCAGTATAATACTCAATAATACCTTAATCCAGAATTAGATTAATTCCTTTTATATTTTATTCCGTTTTAAAATCACTAAAACATCAATAAAAGTTACATTTATATCGTAATTAATGTTAAAATACTTATTATTTTTGCAAATATCCTTGAAATGAAAAACACGGACACATGATATCTTGTAAATAAATACATGTACACATGAAACCTGTTCTGATCTTATTTGCAGTGGTGGACAGTAATGAAGTGAATGTCATTTGTTACTATAGATAAGTAGGCTTTTTGCGTATCTGTACTTTTCTGAAGTATTTTCATTTGGGGAGGACATTTACTTTATCTTCACTACATTTCAACGTATAAAAAATATTTACTCTTTTACTCGACTACATTTAGTGAAATCAGTCGTTTCTTTTTATTTACGAGGATAAAAACGTATCTGGTGAAACCAATCAGGATCGAGCGCACGCTCTGTTTTACACGTGTTCTGATCGACGCTTGGTGTATCTACTGATCACCAACAGTTCAGCATCAGTTCAACATCAAGCAGAACATTTAGAGAGGAATAAATGATGAAGAAACTCAGACTCGAACTCGATTAATAGTTGAATCAGTAGTTGAAAAGAAGGTTTTGGGTTCATGATGATTGTAATAGAAATCAATCAGTGTTTGAGTCATTAATATCATTCTATTAATAGATCAGTGTGCTGAGAGTCACATTCGAGTCTTTACACATAAACTAAGGTGATTAAGTAAAGAGTCTTGTTACAAAAATGATAATAGGAACATTATAGTTATAATAAATTATAGCACTTTTAAAACTTAAGTAAATTTGAAGACAAAAGAATTAGTACTTTTACTCAAATCAAAGTTTAAATGGACAATTTTACTTGTACTGAAGTCACATTTTACTTATAGTACTTATATTTATATGCATATACATATACATATATATATATATATATAGAGAGAGAGAGAGAGAGAGAGAGAGAGAGAGAGAGAGAGAAAATCTACAAGTAGTAAAAGGTGTTGTATAATAGCGCGCATGTGCAGTGTAAACCCCTCTAACAAACGACGCCTTGCAGTGACGTCATCAACGCGCGCGGAAGCCGGGAAGGAGGCTAATTCGAAATTACGAGTAAATATTATTTGGAAGAAAAGAATGTTCTGAACATCAAATAAAACCGAAATACAAGTAATACTCGCTTTTATTTTACACAGTTTAAAGTCTGTTTTACCGTTAACTCACTGTGTATTAATATTAAGTTAGCATTTTTACTGACTTGACAGTTAGCTCACATGATCTGCTCCAGAAATCTGGCGTGATTTTAGTCCTTATTCATTCTCAGACACGTGCGTCATATAACTGTTTCCAGCACTTTTGTTCATTCCTGGAAAAGGAAAACGTTGTGGATGTTTTTGTGGGGTTTATATTTGATGTATTAAAGGTTGGAAATGTATTTATTTTCTCAGCACTAATGCATGCAGAGCTCCTGATGCACACCAACATCACACAGGTAATGATAAAAGTTATTATAAGAAAACAGCAGGGATTTTGGTTCCTGTGTTGAAAATGGAAATATTACTATCATTTCTGTATCCACAGCTTTTCTGATCACAGTGAAGATGGCTGCAGCGACCAAAACCCCTCCTGGAGCAGACCCCAAGCAGCTGGAGCGCACGGGGACGGTCCGTGAGATCGGCTCTCAGGCCGTGTGGTCTCTGTCTTCATGCAAACCCGGTCAGTGTTTCTGGATTTGGTGCTTTATACTTTTAGTGTCGGGTTGATTTTGCTGGAAATAATGAAATGCTCTGCCTTCTGGATCACATTCCATTTTGTGTGAATAGAATTTTGTTGAGAATCACACAGCGCAAACTTTCACAGCAACCGAGTAACTGGGCAACTCTTCATTATTGAAACTTTTACACACACTGGATTGGTCCGGTTTGTTTCTTCTCATCAGTGGAAACTCGGAGTGTCTACACTTTTGGTAAGACTTTTATTTTGTCTGTTCGAGCAGGGTTCGGAGTCGACCAGCTGAGGGACGATAATCTGGAGACGTACTGGCAGTCAGACGGCTCGCAGCCTCACCTCGTCAACATCCAGTTCAGGTAGAGACGCGTCTCTGCTCTGTGCAGATCCACTCAACAGGGCTGAAGGTGTTTCACTGAGAAGATTGTGTAGTGCGATAAATAAATAACGCTCTAAAAAACTCGGAGTACAATAGGAGTTTAACTCATGAGAGAATCTTCTCTGATGAAATATAAAGTTATTTATAAAAAAGATCTCTGTCTTGGTATAACTGGTAAAAATTATATTATATTATTATATATTTTTTATTCTTCACCCCTTCACACATTTATTTTAGCAGTTTTTGTTTATACGCCGTGTGAAACAAACAAAAGATCTGATCGGTTCTCCCTGCTGCAGGAGGAAGACTACAGTGAAGATGCTCTGCATTTATGCCGATTATAAGTCAGATGAAAGCTACACTCCCAGCAAGATCTCGGTCCGGGTCGGGAACAACTTCCACAACCTGCTGGAGATCAGGGTACGGATCCACGTCTCAAACCTTTATTATAACGTGTTCTTCCATTCTGTAAAATCTACAGCAGACTTTTTTCTTTCTTTTTTAATGAAATCTTAAAATCTTTTAAACCCACACACACACACACACACACACACACAGCACCACTACCTGTAAAATAGTACGTGTAAACGTTCATGGAAGTCTGTGTGTACATGTGATAGAGTTCCAAGCTGAGACGGGTTCATACATTATCTTCTTTTGAATATACATTTTTATGTAGATTGACCCACTATATTTACATACATATTCAAAACTCTAATAAATTTACATAACCATCTTATAATTATTCATATTTACAGGCAAATAAATAAATGTAAATGTCTGTTGCTCAGTGCAATGAAAATTTTCTAAAAGCACATTACATCCCACATTACATGTCTGTGTGTGTGTGTGTGTGTGTGTGTGTGTGTGTGTGTGTGTGTGTGTGTGTGTGAGAGCAGCAGTTAGAGATGGTAGAGCCGAGCGGTTGGATCCACATCCCCCTCCTGGACCTGGTAAACAACCCCATCAGGACTTTCATGATCCAGATTGCGGTTCTGGCGAACCACCAGAATGGACGTGACACACACATGCGGCAGATCAAAGTGTACACCCCGGTGGAGGAGAGCTCTATCGGCAAATTCCCACGATGCACCACTGTCGACTTCATGATGTACCGCACCATCAGGTGACCACATCTGACACAAGTGGCTCCTGATCTCCAGCTCAATAATCAGACGTGATGAATCCTACACACACACACACACACCTCCTACTGTCCTCATTACACTGGGATTTAAAAAACAGAACCTTTGCCTTCTCCTGAAAGTCTTTATTGTAATGTGTGTTTTGCTGTACAGATAATAAAGTTGTTGTTTTTTTATCTCTTTGTTTTGTCTTGTTGTTCATATCATTATGACGCCACGTGTGTAGAAAACATCAGTGTTCTAGAGAAGTGCAGTAGATCAGAGCTGCTTCACACACAGGAATCTCACACAGAGAAAACGAACATCATCACTAAAGCAAGAAAACCAAAGCACACAATTCAACACGTCTCCTTTCACTGGAGCCACAACGGCACCTCCACATACATCATCTCCAGCAGAAGCATCGAGATTCACCTCCTCACATCTAAAAAACAGCGATTAAATTAAAATGAGTAGATGTGAGATTGTGCAGTTTGCTACAGATGCGGTTTGCGAGCTCCGACTAGTGACGCTCTCTGACCGTCCAATCAAAGGACGTAAAAATGCTGATGTTACGGTACGCCTGCTAGAGGACCCCAGTGAGGTCAACTCACAATCTGATTGGTTAAAGCAACATACAATTATAACTTGAATCTATATTTCTGTGATCTGTATATACATTAAAGCACATCCATTATACAAGCCCCTGTGAAGGAGCTGTGTAGATGCAGAAACAACAGCAACATCATCTGACCAATCAGATCATCTCAAAGAGTTTGTGTTTAAATATGTTTGCTGTCTATTATGAAGAATTTTACAAAGATTTGATTTTTTTATTAATTTATTTATGATTAAAGACCAGGGAATAGGGTTATGGTTCTTTTTTTTTTTTATATATATATATATATCATCAGCATCAGTTTTCATAGTGAACATCGTGTAAAAATTATTTGGGGAATTTTTCAAATCTTTTGCTATTACTTTTTTTTTTTTTTTTTACTTTTTTGAATATAAATAAAATTTATTATTATTATATTGTTTTTATCTATTTATTTATTTATTTATTATTACCGGCTCTAGTTTTATGAGAAATATTCCCACATTAAAAGAGAATTATTGATCATTTCAATGCCTAATATATAAAATACTATAAATTTGGTAAAATAAAATCTTTATTAAAATCCTACAGATTATTACCTGTGTGTTTATCGGTCTGAAAACGCGATGGAGAACGTTTCAGCAGGGTGAAACCTGTGATCATCCACGAGAGACCCTCAAGCTCAGAGATGCATCATCATCCTCATCATCTGTTTTTTTTTTCAGGTTTGGTAAACTGACTTCCTGTTAACAGTTAAAAGATGCGGTGTGTGTGTTCGCCTGTGTGTGTGTGTGTGTGTGTGTGTGTGTGTGTGTGTGTGTGTGTGTATATGCAGGCATCCTGTTGAACATTGGTGGTGTCACATACGGCAATGACGTTTGCTCTCACAAAGCCAAAGTGGAAACTAGAAGCCATTTCGTGTGCTCGAGGTGCGAATTGAGCGCCAACAAAATTGTGAGAAAGAAAAGAAAAGGAAAAAAAGGAAGAAAATATTTTTTTTAAAAATGTCTCGAACTTGCATTCATCTGGTTGTCTTTGTTCTGGGTAAGACGTGTTTTATTCGCTTTTATCTTCAGGTTAAAATTGTTTTTTTTTTGTCTTTGTGAACATCTGTGATGCAGCCATGTGTCTGGAACATTTAGTCTTTATAGGAAAATGAAAGTTGTGTTATTTACTTTATTGTACACATTCATATCACTGTATTTTATCTGAGCAGCGTTTTTTTAGGATTATACTTTACGCTGAATTTTTGAGTTAATCATCCTCTACGATCGCGTTCCTGGTCAACAAGCGGTTTTTAACCATAGGATTTGACTCGTTATCAAAAATGAAGACAAATTGATTTATCTGCTGATTAGGTCACTTTATACAGAGCATGTGCTATTCATGGCTTATAAACACCAAACTATTTAATCTGTTACAGGTTTATTACACGTTTATTACACGTTTATTACACATTTATTACACATTACGGTATTTTCTTTGTTTTATTTTATGCATTAACTTCATTGTTTTTGCATTTGTGTCCACCAGAAGGTTGTTTGTTCAAATCCCAGAGCTACTCAGAGTCATATAATGTTTGGATTTAAAAAAAAAACAAAAAAAAAAACACAGTTTGTACAAATATTGCGGTTTTTTTTCAGAGCTGGTGAATATTTGCGAAAACATTTGACAAATTTTCTTTCGTTCACCTGAAATAAATGAAAACGTTCATAAAGAATTTAATTAATATCTAAAATAAAGAATTAGGGGAACATAAAGATTGTGTGGCGTGTGTTGGAGTGTGTTGGAGACGGGGAACAGGTCCCGGAGTGTGGGTGGGGGTTACACGTGAAGAAAGGCCACGGAAAACATTTCTAATCATGTAAAGGTGTGGAAAAACGGAGGAAATGCTTCATTACTTTACGAGAACATTTGTCTTTCAAATAACTTTTCTTTTTTTCTCTCTCTCTTTTTTTTTCTTTGCACTCTCTCACTTTCTGTGTCTCTCACCTGTCTGTATCATACTGTCCCTGTCTGTCACTCCTTCTCTTTCTCTCTCTTTCCATCTCTGTCTCTTGTCTGTCTTCATCTCTCCTTTTTCTTTTTCTTTCTGTCTTTCATTTGCACTCACTCTCTCTCATTTACACTGTTTTTGTTTTTTTAATTTCTATACTTCTATTACACTCTGTCTCTGTCTCAGTATCTCTTCCACTCTCTCTTTAATTTGAAAGTACTTTGATAATAAAAGGATGAGGTTTGTAGTATGTACAATAAAAAAAGTAAAATTCTTAATCTCGCCCCCTAGTGGTGAAGTTGTGCGTCTGCACGAACACATCTGTTCTAAACATCACTACTGACATCAATGTGACCAGAGACATCAGTGAGAAGACCACCGCTCACACAGACCCACCTTCTTCTTCACCCAGTACCATCAACACAACCACACACAATTCCAGCCATGAGCTCGCTGAGCAAACTCCAGATAATTCCAGAAACTTTACAGGATCCTCTGCCTCGGAATCTACCATCAAGGGATTTATCACAACAGCATACACCACCGTGAGATCTAACACCACGAAATTGACCACCAGGAAACCTACCACCACTGAATTGGCCACCATGCAGTCTACAGGTTCAAATCAACACACTTCATTCTTCATCTTGTCTCTCAAACACACACACACACACACACAGAAACATCTGGGTATATCACACATGAACTGTGTGTGTGCGGGTATGTGTGTGGGTGGGTCTGTGTGAACATGGATATATAACGCCCAAAATCATTTTGTGTGCTTGCATGGGTGTGTTTGTGTGTGTGTGTGTGTGTGTGTGTGTGTCTTTGTGGTACGTGGTATCTGGTGGAGTTTATGAGAAACGTGTGGAGGAGGGGGAGGGGCTTTAGTATCACTCAGACACAATTTCTCTGCTTAGAAATAATATTAATGGGTAAGGTAATTAATATAAGGTGTGGTGATTGTGGTTCTGCAGGTGTGATGGATGGAGGTGTGGTGATTGTGGTTCTGCAGGTGGGATGGATGGAGGTGTGGTGATTGTGGTTCTGCAGGTGTGATGGATGG
Source organism: Silurus meridionalis (assembly GCF_014805685.1). Lineage (NCBI taxonomy): Eukaryota > Metazoa > Chordata > Actinopteri > Siluriformes > Siluridae > Silurus > Silurus meridionalis. The sequence continues at coordinate 16,034,897 of NC_060899.1, forward strand.
AGGTGTGGTGATTGTGGTTCTGAAGGTGTGATGGATGGAGGTGTGGTGATTGTGGTTCTGAAGGTGTGATGGATGGAGGTGTGATTGTGGTTCTGCAGGTGTGATGGATGGAGGTGTGGTGATTGTGGTTCTGCAGGTGTGATGGATGGAGGTGTGGTGATTGTGGTTCTGCAGGTGTGATGGATGGAGGTGGTGATTGTGGTTCTGCAGGTGGGATGGATGGAGGTGTGGTGATTGTGGTTCTGCAGGTGTGATGGATGGAGGTGTGGTGATTGTGGTTCTGCAGGTGTGATGGATGGAGGTGTGGTGATTGTGGTTCTGCAGGTGTGATGGATGGAGGTGTGGTGATTGTGGTTCTGCAGGTGTGATGGATGGAGGTGTGGTGATTGTGGTTCTGCAGGTGTGATGGATGGAGGTGTGTGATTGTGGTTCTGCAGGTGTGATGGATGGAGGTGTGGTGATTGTGGTTCTGCAGGTGTGATGGATGGAGGTGTGGTGATTGTGGTTCTGCAGGTGTGATGGATGGTGTGGTGATTGTGGTTCTGCAGGTGTGATGGATAGAGGTGTGGTGATTGTGGTTCTGCAGGTGTGATGGATAGAGGTGTGGTGATTGTGGTTCTGCAGGTGTGATGGATGGAGGTGTGGTGATTGTGGATCTGCAGGTGTGATGAATGGAGGTGTGGTGATTGTGGTTCTGCAGGTGTGATGGATGGAGGTGTGGTGATTGTGGTTCTGCAGGTGTGATGGATGGAGGTGTGGTGATTGTGGTTCTGCAGGTGTCATAGATGGAGGTGTGGTGATTGTGGATCTGCAGGTGTGATGGATGGAGGTGTGGTGATTGTGGATCTGCAGGTGTGATGGATGGAGGTGTGGTGATTGTGGTTCTGAAGGTGTGATGGATGGAGGTGTGGTGATTGTGGATCTGCAGGTGTGATGGATGGAGGTGGTGATTGTGGTTCTGAAGGTGTGATGGATGGAGGTGTGGTGATTGTGGTTCTGCAGGTGTGATGGATGGAGGTGGGGTGATTGTGGTTCTGCAGGTGTGATGGATGGAGGTGTGGTGATTGTGGTTCTGCAGGTGTGATGGATGGAGGTGTGGTGATTGTGGTTCTGCAGGTGTGATGGATGGAGGTGTGGTGATTGTGGTTCTGCAGGTGTGATGGATAGAGGTGTGGTGATTGTGGTTCTGCAGGTGTGATGGATGGAGGTGTGGTGATTGTGGTTCTGCAGGTGAAATTGTGGTGTGAGCAGGTGGTTCTCAGTGTCAGTTATTGATGGCTGTGTTTCAATAACCAACCTCAGTAACAGCCAGAGCTGAGAGCTTCAGAGGGGAGATACACAACCAGTGAGACTACACACAATACCTACAGAAACACACAACTGCACAAATATTTACACAACTACACAACAGCCACATGACTGTACAACAGCAACAAAATGATTACACAACAACTACACAAATACATAACAGCTGAATGACTACATAACAACTACACAACAGCCACATGACTATACAACAGCTACACAATAACTACACAAATACATAACAGCTGAACGACTAAACAACAACTACACAACTGCAACTTGACTATACAACAGCAACACAACAGCTACACAATAACTACACAACAGCTACATGACTACACAACACAAACACAACAGCTGAACTACAACTACACAACATCTATAAAACTACACAACAACTAGCTACAGCCACACAACTACACTGAAATGTCTTTAAATGGTGCCAGAACATTGAGGTGCTCTGTGTGGGTGTGCTGTCTGTCTGTCTGTCTGTCTGCTGTCTGTCTGTCTGCTGTCTGTCTGCTTGCTGTCTGTCTGCTGTCTGCCTGCTGTCTGTCTGCTGTCTGCCTCCACACTGTTTCGCTCTAAGAGGGAAAGATAAAGTGATTCAAATCATAAGTGCACCCAGAGAGCTGAATCTATTTATACATTGTGAAAAAGTTTGCACACCCTGTGGTATGTTTCAGTCTTTTGTTCATGGTAAGATCACCCCCCTTTTTAGTGATTCAAAGTAACACAAACCTGAATTCACACACACACACACACACATACACACACACACACACACACACACACACACACACACACACACACACTATGTTAATGTCTCGAAACTAACAACTGCAATCTGCAACTTCCTGCACCATGAGACACTGGCGAGTTTTTTTTCAGACAGTTCAGGTGGACATGCGTGAAAGATATCAAGGTTATGGTAGAGAGCGTGCACGTTGTTGGAAACAACATGTTCATAACGTGTCGCTGTGTGTGTGTGTGTGTGTGTGTGTGTGTGTGTGTGTGTGTGTGTGTGTGTGTGTGTGGTTGTGTGACAAGACAAAGCGCGCTCTAACTGCACTAACCACAACAATCTCGTGCTCATTCTTCTCAGGTCTCTCTTGTTCATCTACATTTTCCTTACCTCAGTTCAGAATCTCTTCTATTTTTACACATAAACCCAAACCTACTTACTAACCAGACAGTGTTTATCATTTTTATTTCTAATGCTAGCTCGATTCTCTGAGAGGATTTCCAGGTTATATTTGCAAAATCTTTGCGTATTCACAGCTAATACTGGCTAAAATGAGCTAGCATGACTTGATCTTTGTGAAGATGATTAAAGTCATAAAACCTTTTTTTAAATATTTACAATAATAAACCTGTGCATCTGTTAATATTCATAATATTCACTGCTAAAGCTAGCTCATGTTTTAATATCATTTATAATATTTGTAAATATCGATACACTTATCTGCTGCTGTCATCTAACGGAGAGGCAGTAGGCTAATATGAGCTAATATGAGTTAATTTGAGCTAATGTGACCTAATTTGAGCTAATTTGAGCTAATATGAGCTAATTTGAGCTAATATGAGTTAATTTAAGATAATGTGAGCTAGTTTGAGCTAATATGAGTTAAGTTGAGCTAATATAAGCTAATATGAGTTAATTTAAGCTAATTTAAGCTAATTTGAGTTTATATGAGCTATATTATTTACAGTCTTCATGGCTAGTTCTGGAAAGCTCAATATAAAGACCTGACAGGATTTCTGAGAGGATTTTAAAAGTTATATCTATTAATGTTTATATGGTTTGAGAGCTAAGAATATTAAACGATATGATTAAATCTGACTGGATTTGAGATCATTGTAACTGCTAGGTGATATGAGAATCAAACCCTGAAGTTCTGTATAACTGTAATGGTCATAATTCACACTTTTCTATAATTTTGTGTTTTCAGGAGGATATTCGAACAGTAAAAGTGCAGGTCAGTGTGGAGGAATTCGTGCTTTTTTCCACAATAAGTAGACGCAATAGTTGTTGTTGTTTTTATTGTTGTTTTGATTATTATTTACAGAAGTGTGTTTTCTGTTTATTTGTAGGGATCTTTTTTCTCATCTTAATAATCATCATCATCATCATCCTTGCTACCGTTTTGTACATTCTCTGGAAGAAAGGAAAAGTAAGATACAGAAATTAATTAAATTGTTTTACAAGAAATAAAAAATTGGGGTGCTGCAATGGCTGATTTATCTTATGGTGTGTGTGTGTGTGTGTGTGTGTGTGTGTGTGTGTGTGTGTGTGTGCATGCAGAGATACTCCTTCGACTTGACAGTCAGCGAGCATGAAACTCCGCTCCAGACCATCGAGAACATGGGAGTCTTCGAACCAACTAAAGGCATGAAAGTTTACATCACTCTGACTCTGATTAGAATGATGAAGAAAAAAGCACTAGAGGGAGAAAGAAAGGCGGGGGGAATAGATTGATGAAGACAGACTGTGAGACAGGAAGAGACAGAGCGAGATAAGAAGAGTCTGGGAAAGACAAAGAGAGACAGGGAAAAACAGAGAGAAACTAGGACCGACTGAGAGAGACAGGAAGAGACAGAGAGAGAGACTAAGTCAGGGAGAGACTGCACCAGGCTGAGAGACAGGGAGCGACAGAGAGGGACAGGGAGAGACAGAGATAGACAAGGAGAGCCTGGGACAGAAAGAGAGACAGAGAGACTGGAAGAGAGGAGAAGGGACTGCTGATGTTCCTGATGATTTAAATTGAATCAGTCAGACTGAGAGACAGGGAAAAACAGAGAGAGACAAGGACCGACTGAAAGAGACAGGAAGAGACAGAAAGCGACTGAGAAAGGGAGAGACTGCACCAGACTGAGAGAAAGGGAGAGACAGAGAGACACAAGGAGAGACTGCGCCAGGCTGAGAGACAGGGAGAGAGACAGGGAGAGACTGCACCAGGCTAAGAGACAGAGAGAGATAGAGAGAGACAGGGAGAGACTGGGAGAGAGGAGGAGATCAGTTAGGTTTTTACACTGATATGAAACACTGTATACTTTCTAATCCTTCTAATAAAATATTTGGTTAACAGTCTCCCGCAAAATCCTCCAGAACCTTCATAAATTCTCCACCCTAGCCCTGCGAGCTGCTCATCAGACACTCCTAAGTTTAAGAACGTGTGGAACAAATCTGTTTTGATTAAAATGAAGGTCATATTTAATAGAGGGAAACAGCAGAATAATCAGAAAGACCCAGAGATAAAGAACTATCCAGGGTCAGGTGGCGATGTTTAGGATTGAAAATGTCACACAAACTTTTTTCCATCTTTGAACAGGATCTACTACGAATCTGGACTACATTCAGGAAGACAAACCCAATCCTGTAGCTAACGGATGTACTGGAGAGACTCTTGACTCGACGCCGAGCTCTGGTAAAGTTTCACTGTGCTAATGATGATGCGTCTGAACACAGAGCTGCTGCTTTATATCAGCACTGTGGAGTCTCCACTGCTTCGTAACAGTCAGAGATAAAAATGTCGATTCCAGTTTCTGGGTAACAAAACCGGCTGGATTTTTGATTTGTCTTATGATGTGATGTTGATCAGAATAAAAAATGCTCTGTGAAGCCCATGAGTGGTGAATGAGTGCGTGTTCGCTAATGGCTGAAGGTCTGTGATCTCTTCTCCGGCCTTCAGAGCAGCAGAATGTTCCACAAGAGGACAGCTACTCGTCTGATTTGAGTTTGAGCTCGCCTGTAAAGAGGGTGGAGTTTAATCTGGATCTGGAGCTGATTGGAGTAGAATCTGATCTGGTGAGACAAGCCACAGACAACGAAACTACGGACAACGACAACGAAAACAACAACAACGACATGAGCACTGGTGTGTACAAAAAGGAAATCTGAGTAAACCGTGTCTATCGATGAAGAAATCCGATTTGCTAATACACACGTTGCCAGAGGATCAGTTTACCACAGGTGTACAATTAGCTCATATGTTGCCAGTGAAGTGTTTTAGAAACCATTGTTCAGAGTGTTTATAGTGATTAGATTTGCGTATATGCCAAAAACTCTTCAGACAATTGGACAGGTTTGCGCAGGACTGTCATCTTGTATGCTAAAAAAATTAGCTGTTCATTTGTCCTGGTGTTTCATGTAATAATATATAATAATATATTTACTAATCTTTTCAGGCGTACAGCGTATGCCAGAGTGTTTTCTATGCTGTTCATGATATTCCTGTGTTTTTGTGTGTTTCAGGGAACGATGCTGCTGACTTTTTTACTGAAATTAACTTGGATGACGCACAGTAAAACGCGCACACTCTGCAGTCCACAAGGGGGCGCACTGAAAAATCCTGTCCGTTATTTTCCGAAAATGTTTCGATGTTACAAATTTACATAAATGATACATTTAATAAGTGATCAATTGTTTATACACTGTTGCAATAATTAGAAATATGTACTTACAGCACCCCCTGGTGGCCTGGAGGCTGAAGTAAGCACTTAAACTGCGTTTAATCTGGCGTGAGCGTAGCATGAGCATAAGCGAGCGCTATCGTTGCTGCTTCTGGGCGTTTACCATCCGTCCAATGATTTCTAGCTCCTATTGAAGAACTGAGGAACTGTAACGTTCAGGATTTGTTTCACTGGAATGTTTTTAAAATGAATTGTAATATGTTGAGGTGAAATTCGTGCAATTCGATTGTTTCACGCGGATCAAATGCCAGGCTTCGCATTAGCTTTGTTAGCGGCTTAGTAACAAATGTAAATGTACTAGCTACGAACACTGTCTCCAGAGACACCAATTTATGCTACTTTCTTCCAAGCTTTTTTTTTTTTATGGAATTAATGGTTGCGATGAGATTAAATAATTTTTTAAGTCAATGTACATAGAACACTGTATGATCAAAAGTATACGGACACCCGACAATCGTACCCATATATCTGCTTTTCTTAAAACTGTTGCCACAGATTTGGACCCTTCAATGTATTTGACCTCCTTACCCCCATTTAAACACCTTTGGGATGAACTGGAAAGTTGACTGAACCCAGAACCCCACAGCTACGCTCCAGAATCTAGCTGAAAGACTTCACAGGATAGTGGAGGTTTTGATTTGTTTTGATTGCAAGGTGTCCACAAACTTTTGACGATATAGTGTATTTAGGGACCTTTTTTTAAGGGAGATTTGGGGTTTTTTTACACACATTTTTTACTTATGCAAACATATTTTTGTACGCCTAAATACGCCTATGAAAGTGTATTGTTAATTGTGTTCGTATAGATTCTCTCATTTTTGAGTGTGATGAAAAATGCTGGAAAGGAATAAAGTCTTATTTTTATATCAGAATGTTTGGTATTATGGATTTTTTTTATTATTTGTTAAGACTCTGGTAAGTTGTACATAATTTATAACAGTGTATTTAAAAACAGTGTGTATGTTTGCAGTGCTCTTTGCTGTACCTGGCAATAAAACTGATTTCTGAGATATTATGTGAGTGTAAGTGTGTGTGGTGTGTACTAATTAATATAAATATTGAATATGTGAACTAATAGTCTGGTTAGATGTTTGAGCAAAATTGAGCCACAGTGAAAAAACCTGGAGAAGACTGAAGAAACTGCAATCCGGTGTCTCACCACTGGGGGCGCTGCTGCGTGCTGTGTGGTGTGAGATCACCGAGAAGCGCGACAGGCGGAGGAGAAGAAAAGCTCGTGTCGTGTTCCAATCCGCACACCGCTTACTGCGGTAGTGTTCAC
>NC_060899.1:16046953-16051953 GCF_014805685.1 Silurus meridionalis
TACTCCAGTCAAGTGCAGAATGTTTGGAGGACCTCCCTCTGGACTACGACTTGGCCGTCGGGGGCGTGGCCTTGAACGCCATGGTGATGAACGATGACCTCCTCGGGGGTGACATCTCAGGTGGGCGTGACCTCGGGGTCAGGTTGGTGGGGCTCCCTCAGGTCCTCCTGGACTCCGAGCCCATCACAGAGGACACGATGCTGACGGAGCAGAGTGAGTTGTGGTCACATGACCTTCGGGCCGCTCGCGGTTTCTGTTTGAACGTTTCCACGTCTTGTCAGAGATCAGAGTGTCTGTAGTGAAGAGCGTTCGAAATGTCGCATTAATGTTCTGATCCTTTCAGGTGAACTCCAGCCGATCGCCAGCAGCGGATCGGAATCTTCGCTCGCCACAGGGGCGGGACAATACGATACGGACACGCCCACAGATAGCGCGAAATGCCAATCGGGCAGCAGCCTGTGCCATTTCAGCAACGGGTGCACGGACTGAGTCGTCTCCATGGCGACGAGTGGCGCTGACTGGGCTTCCAGGGGAATCTCCGAGCCGATGACATCATTCTGTGACATCACTGCCTGCTGCGTTCCTACCCTTTACTTTCTCTGTGTGTCTGCTGTTGGAGGAGACGAACCACTTCCTGTCTCTGTGTGTGCGGAACGTTACTCTGGAGTGGCGTGTATTTTCCGGATTATAAAACACGCTTCGGAGCGAGAAAAAAAAAGATTTAATATAATTATAAAAAGCTTTATCTAACTTCAGCTACTGATATTTATTGTTTTAGCGGAAAATGTAAAAGTCACCACGGTATTGTTGTTCTTACGCAGTACGCCATCTTGAGTCCAGCCAGGCTTTTGCGGCCAATACGAAACTTCGAAGCTCCATGAGCAAACCCTTGCTGATCACCAGCTATCTCAAAGCTACGTATTTATCAATTATCTAATGCACACTAATACTTTCCCCCCAAACAAACTCAAGCTAGCTTTTATATTTCTGTACTCCTTCTCTCAGGTGCACGTGTCAGGACCCTCCTCTGAGAAGCTCAGCTGTCAGCTTAACACACTGAATATATGGTGAGAGCCCAGCGCAGTTAGCTTAGCTGTCAAAACCAACAGCGGTAACGTAACCAAACAGAGGGCAGTCTTTTACTGGATGGTGAAAGGTGAAAGGTCAAAGGTCTTCCCTTTTTTCTTCATCTCTTCCACATATTTCTGCTTATAAACCAATATTTAGCATAATTCTAGCCTTACACACATTGGCAACATAGAGACTGTTACTATTTGCTGATGCTACGCTAGCTGTGCTGTGCTGTAGGTCACGTGACATGTGCGGAAACATTACTGAGGAATTTTATTTCAAATTAGTTGTAGTTGTTAAAACGGTTTATAATTCAGGTTTCGCTTATTTTTATAGTCCGGAAAATACGCTGCACCGCAGACAGTCGGCTTTCGCTGCCTTCGAGTCCTCTTCGGAAGTGCACGTTCCTCACGTTTGAAGTCGTGATGACGTCAAATTCGTACAGGAAAAACGTGATTATAAGTCAGAGGGAAATGGGCGTGTCTTTATCATGTACACGCCTTCATTCTAATACCAGCCGATCGCTCGATCTTGCTGTAGGAGGCGTGGCCTCGCATTCGTTTATTAGCAGGCCACGTGACTCGTTACGTCTGTACGCTGTATCTGTGTTAGGATCTCGTCACTTTGCTTTATTGTTCTGAACCAGACGTGATCCAGTTATAATTGTTACCCCATGAAAAATAATCCCGTCCCAATAAGGCTACAGCTATCAATACGTCCAGGACACGCCCACAATTCATCAAACCCTTTTTTTTTTTTTTTTTCTCCCTTCATGGATAAAAAAATTCGACACCAAACTCGTAATTCCGACATTCCCGTCAGAACCTGAAGGCCGCACTCGTTCTGCTCGACAATCAGCTCGTCTGTCGACGGTTACGTGAAATTCTCTTCCATTCCACCTTCTCCCCCGAAACCCAGCGGATCGACGCGGAGGGGAGAGAAAACTCCCCCGGACATTTTAAAGAAAAGAAAAAAAATAGCAGTGTTTTATTTTTCTATAGAAGTGTATTTGAAATGTGGATGAGTGCAGTGTTTCTCGGGACGCTCCGGGAGAAATGGCCTTTGTACTAAAAACAAACAAACAAACAAACAAACAAAATGGCAAATTCGTGACTGTTGATTTCTTTGCTCGTGTGAGAAGTAACTCAAATATTTTCCCCCCGAAAGTGCTCTTGACCTCGTGGACCACAGCATTTCATACGCCCTGAGCATGACCGCAAGCATTTGCACACGTGTTTGTATGTGAGTGGATTCTATAGAATCTTTGCATCTTATGCCTTCGCACGATCATTTTATTGTGTATTGTAAATAGACACGTTTTTGTTGAACCGATTCTCTTTTTGCCTTCTTTATTCTGACGTCTCGTGCAATTTATCTGAGTCGAGCTTGAATCAAGTTCTATTGATTGCAGAGGGACACACACACACACACACACACACACACACACACACACACACACACAGATACAGACCCACAGCTACTGCCCTCTAGTGGTCAACATGTTACATGTAGGTCAGACTGTGAAATGAAAATGAATAAATATTATTGTTTTTTTTCCCCCAGAAAAGCTTTTTATTCCAACTGACATGCCATTACATTAATTAAGACATGCTGATTCACTACACTGCCTTTACACACACACACACACACAGAGGAAGAAGCATTACAGAAAAGACTGGCACATGGAAAAACAACCCGAAAGTCACGATCATTAAGCCGATTTGAAGAAGACTGGTGTGAGGTGTTTGGCCTGGAACTGTTACGCTCTGTGGAGAAACAGAAACCAGGTTTACTTCAAAACATTACTTTGTAAATTTTATAATACAATCTGTAAAAAAATTTGTGGAATTTGTGGTAAGTTTCGAGTTGCATTGCTCCTATTTGCATCCTGGAACGTGATTGGCTGTCTGATTTTATGATGCAATAAAAATTCAAATGATGTTTATAATAACGTAGAAGGAGTCTCCAGTGTCTGGATCACACTCACCTGCTGGAGTTCACCGCATGAAAGGGTACGAGGAGCTGAGGAATGAGACAGCACAAACGTACAATCAGGAAGTAGGTTCTTGTGCATTAGAAACACGGCTTCAAAAATCAGAGCTGTTGTTATAAATGCCGCTTGCTTTTAAATCATGATGGAATAACGCCGAGGTCCGGCTCACCTCTTGGTTTCGCTGCGAGCCTCAGCAAACTTGTGTCTGGTCATGAAACTAGCCAGAGCATCAGCCACCTGGAAACATCACAGAGATTTCTGTAGGACTTGTAATTGTAGGATGTGTAAAATGCCTTTGGAAAGAGCTGTATTATGAGATGGTGGGTTTTGAATGTTAAATGGTTTGTAATATGAAGGCTGAAGTATAAAAAAGGGTATTTTATGCTGATATTTAAATACTAGGATCATCCCAAAGTAATCAAAGTCAGTATTCACACTTGTCTACTGTCTCTCGAATTCTGATGTAAAACTGTTAAAGGTGTATAAACTACTCCTTACCTTGTCAGGTGTGTCCTCATGCACGGCATGACCACAAGGTGGCAGCACCTGCATCATGAATTTACCTAAAAACAAAGGTGACCTTCATCCAGTTTTATAGATTTTCTTTTTATGGTCTGTTTTATAGGCAATTCCTTGTCGTTTACGATAAATCACATGCTAAATATCACACACAAGCCATATATATTAATGATTTATTATTTAGAAATGGTAGCAGTTTCCTTTAACAATGTGCATTAATCATTAAAGTGGGCGTGACTTGTCGACGCTTTCAACCGTGAAGAAGGTGTGGCCTGATCGACTTTCTGTCTCAGGGAAGTAGGCGTGGCCTATGTGCCTACCTGTCGCAATGAATAGGCGTGGCCTGCTCACCTGTTTATCACTGTGTAGGAGGTGTGTCCTGTGTGTCTGTCTGTTACATTGAAGAATGGAGGTGTGGCCTGTTTACCATTTATATAACCAGGAGGTGTGTCTTGTTTGCCTACCTGTCCCAGTGAAGGAGGCGTGGCCCCTAAACCTGTCCCTCACAGTGAAGGATGTGTGGCCTCTCAACCAAAAAGCTTTCAAATCATGCACTATTATATGAAGAAAAAAAGATCTAGAGTAAAACTAAACTTTCAGTTGTCCTTGTTCTTCAGATGGTTCTTTGTGGAACCCTACAGTCTCCTGTTTCCTTATCAGAGTGGGCTATGTGTAGATCCGTGTATCTGTATAAACTTTTTACACATAGTTTGGGGATTTCATCATGTTGGAACAGTGGGAAATAATTCAGAGGAAGAATGAAATGAAATCAGAGAAAAGCATCAGATTTATTTAGGAAAATCTCATTTTTGACACCTCCAGATCTCCAGATCTCCAGATCTCATCTATTACTCTGGTATAAGTTTTAGTGCTGTGTGTGGAGAAGAAAGTTGCTCATAGCAGACAGACCCACCTTGCATTTGGCCGATGGTTAAGTCTCTGTCTAGTCGATCGATACCTGCACACACGACACAGATCACAATGTAAAGCTTGTAAAACATTATATCACCATGTGCACCTTGTGCAGCTCCTTATCAATGCGACACACCAGAGTCTTGCTGTTGTGTAGGAAAAGAATGTACTTTGTGTGTGTATTTATATACAGTATGTTCGATAAACTGAATGAAAGGAGCAGGTTGATTATAAAGCGTAATGTAAGTCATGTTTTACAGTTTGTATGTTTTACACTTTTGTGTGTGACCTGCGAGCAGCAGCAGTTTGGGGACGTTACAGCTCAGGAACAGGTTGGAGATTCCTCTGAACCAGCCGTCCCAATACTTCTCCGCTTTAGACAAGTCAATCCTCCAACTGTACACGCTGGAGGGCTGTGGGAACACACACACACACACACACACACACACATATATATATATATATATATATATATATATATATATATATATATATATATATATAA
>NC_060899.1:16054453-16101953 GCF_014805685.1 Silurus meridionalis
TGCCGGACCTGAGTAGCACCTGGAATACACACCAGCGTGACCAGAACACACAAATGGTATTATTTTTCTTTCTTTTTTTTCTCATATGCTTGACCTTTGACCTTACCATGCCCTCGTAGATCCATGGCCAGAACCCGACAGGTGACCCTACTTGTCATGGCTGCCTGCGGAGGCACAGACAGGAGAACTCTTGATGTTTTTTCAACTTATAATGATTATATATGATATAATAGTGATGATGTACATTATACATGATGGATTCTGGATTTTGATTGGTCCGAGTGAAACTTGCTGGGAAATGAATGTGGTATAAAAGGAATAAATCAGTTGTGACGTACAGTGAAGACGGCCCAGGACAGGGCCGAATGTCCTCCTCCATGCAGCAGAACCAGCAGTGGACCGTCCTGTCCGCTCTTATACACACGAAACACGTACACACACCTGTCAAAGAATCAAACTGTGCAGAGACGCAGGAACTATAGGACACAGTGTGTGTGTGTGTGTGTGTGTGTGTGTGTGTGTGTGTGTGTGTGGGGCCGGAAAGGATATATCCTTGGTTTCTGCTGATCCCACCACAACGTCATCCATCATCTCAAAGTATTCGCTCCATGACACTGGGGAATAATCTCTCTTCCTGCCCACTCCATGACTGAATCAAATTATACAAGATTTAATTATTATTATTATTATTATTATTATTATTATGAATGCATGTCTAATACGTTATTATTTCTATAATCACGGCTCATTCACAGGGACTTATACAGCACAAAGAAACGTATAAAAGTGTGTAAATCCAGAATAATGTTGTCCAGCTGTAACGTTATGTTTTTCTGACCTTTTCAAGATGGAGGAGGAGAAACTTTTCGGTAACATGACTATGTGTATTCTTTCACCTTATTAAGAGAGCACGGATGGATGGGTGGATGGATTATTTTTTATAGTGTTTATTTATCTCTTAATTAACTTAAATTTACATTTAATTTGTATTAATTAAAATGTAATGAATTGAATCATTTAAAAAAATGTAGATGTATAATTAAGAATTTTTTATAGGAACCAGTTTAATTGGAAGAATGAGTCCAATTATCTAATTATTATTATTATTATTATTATTATTATTATTATTATTATTACATTTAATTAGAATCATTCTAACTGTTAGGCAAATACAGAGACGTAAAGGACAAACATGAAGATTTCTAGATTCATAGATAAAGTCTGGAGCTAACAAAGACAGATAAACACACACACACACACACACACACACACACACACACTTACTTCTCTGTGTCAAAGTTTTCCTCCCACATGCTGGAGTTGGTGTTGAGCTGCTACTTGGAGTCAGGAATGGAGAAACGGCTCTCTGACCTTCTGCACTCCGAGGCCATGAGACAGATAGAAGGTGTGTGTGTGTGTGTATGTGTGTGTGTGTTAATGTGGAGGTTGAAAAAGTGACACACACCAGGCACTCAGCTGAAGAGCATGCAGGTGCAGAGGACAAATAGATCAACCACAGAGCTTTTCTCCAAATACAGACAGAGTCAGGTGTTTTTGTGATCTGAGGGCTGAGAGTGTGAGTGTGTGTTCGTGTGTGTGTGTGTGTGTGTGTGTGTGTGTGTGTGTCAGGGTGGATTCAGTTTCAATCTCACTGTTCACTGTTATATGCTTTTTAAACATCTCACTGCACATTTAGTCCACAATCACTGTTATAATGAGCTCCACTCTTCTGGGAAAATGTTCCACTAGATTTAGAGGAAAACACGGGTGTGAGTAACGTCAGGTACTGCTGTAGGTGAACTGAGGAGGCCTGAGGTGCAGTCAGCGCTGTTTAATAGGGTTGAAGCTCTAAAGCAGGAGATCTTTCACACATGTAAAGCAGATCTTCATGGAAAGGCTTTGGGTCTTCTAGATCAAATGAAGGGAAAAGTTCATGCCACTGCATCCAGAGATGTCTGATACAGTTGTGTATCTCCAACTTCGTGGTATGTCCACATATGGCTGGAGAAGTCAGGTGTCCTGAATACTGTCATATTGTGTTTATACAGAGAACACGAGAACCAGAAGTGTGTTTTCTCTGTGGAAAATCCCAAACACTGTATTGTTTTTTGTTTCTAATTAAACAGGTGATCTCTCTCTCTCTCTCTCTCTCTCTCTCTCTCTCTCTCTCTCTCTCTCTCTCTCTCTCTCTCTCTCTCTCTCAGGTGTTCATGACATTAATGGCAGGTTGCTAGGTGACCTTCATAGCCATAACCTTATTGTAAACACCTGTCAGGACATAACAGGATGAGGATCATCTCCACAAAAATCACACTCTCCACCATATATCATCATCATCATCATCATCATATCGTTAATAATTGTCATTATTATTATCTGGGACCAAAGCTATGAGCGGTTATAAAGCCACACAACTCCTGTGGAGGAACATCTCCAGCATCACCCGGTGAGATGTGCAACAGGTACCGATCTTTTTTTTTTCTAGGACATGCAATTCATGTCTCGTGTCTACAGTCAAGACGTGAAGTATCAGCAGAAGCCGGAGCTCGAGACAGTGTACACGCACGCGCGTGCACACACACACACACACACACACACAGCGCGTTTCTCACGTCCGACATTTTCCTGCATCATTTCACGCTGCACTCTGATATGGGCATGTGCGTCTCTGCTTTAGATTCCACGCGGAAACGGTGCACCGTTTGGTGATGATGATGATGATGGTGGTGGTGGTGATGATGGTTATGATGATGCGCAGCTTTGGAAGCGCTCAGGATCCGCGCTTGCACCTGTGTCATCTCTAACTGTCTGGAGCAGGTGGGTTGCATGATCTTATTGCACAGATTTGTGCACGTGGGGGGTGAAACTGCACGGTTAGAGAAGGTGAAGTGTCTCAGAGTGACGTCATTGTTGTTGTTTTTAAGATCGTAATATATGCACGAAGTATAAAAGAATAAACGACAGGTAGTGTGATGAAGCAGAGTTACTGTGACCACCATGAAGTTCTTTATTCCTCTTATAGCACAGCAATTACTCGCTTCATTGTTGAGAATGTGTGCAGGTCATTTTCTCTGTTTTCTATCTGTCTTTCTATGTGACAAAGTTAATAATAAGAAAACAGTGTATAAGTAAGATCTTTTTAAAAATGTAAATCCCTCTATTCTCCATCCCATATTCTCCATCCCATATTCTCCATCCCATATTCTCCATCCCATATTCCCATATTCTCCATCCCATATTCTCCATCCCATATTCTCCATCCCATATTCTCCATCCCATATTCTCCATCCCATATTCCCATATTCTCCATCCCATATTCCCATATTCTCCATCCCATATTCTCCATCCCATATTCTCCATCCCATATTCCCATATTCTCCATCCCATATTCCCATATTCTCCATCCCATATTCCCATATTCTCTATCCCATATTCTCTATCCCATATTCTCCATCCCTTATTCTCCATCCCATATTCCCATATTATCCATCCCATATTCTCTATCCCATATTCCCATATTCTCCATCCCATATTCTCTATCCCATATTCCCATATTCTCCATCCCATATTCTCTATCCCATATTCTCTATCCCATATTACCATATTCTCCATCCCATATTATCCATCCTATATTCTCCTTCCCTTATTCTCTATCCCATATTCCCATATTCTCGATCCCATATTCTTTATCCCATATTCCCATATTCTCAAACCCATATTCTTTATCCCATATTCCCATATTATCCATCCCATATTCCCTATCCCATATTCCCTATCCCATATTCCCATATTCTTCATCCCATATTCTCCATCCCATATTCCCATATTTTCCATCCCATATTCAAAACCCTAAAGTTACTCCACTTTAATGAGCAACGCACTGACACTGGAGACTTCTTTCATAAAGCATCTAAAAATTAGAGATAACACGTGTATTAATTCATTTGCTGTACATTAAACACGCTGTTACTATAGCAACATATTCAAGTGAATTTATGAATCTTAAATAAACCTGCGGTTTGGAGCTGCACTGCTTTCAGATCTGCTGTTAGAGAAAAAACTAGAAAGAACAAAATGGACGAATGCCTTCTGCCACATTCTATAATCTAGAGAAAAGCTCTTAGCAGGAATTGGGGAGAAGATCTAGAATTTGTGGTCTGATTCTCAGGTTTTAAAAAATGCACATTATTGTTTGATTATGTTTAAAGTCCTGGTTTGGCCAAACTCGAAAGCTATGTTGAATAATCAGTACCAAATTAATACTGATATTGTTTATTATATTACAGCCTGAAGTCAACTTTAATTGAACTTTTATCATTTTATTTTCATTTTATTTACTCCAGTGCGAGTGTAACATCAAGAGCTGCAAAATCAACCACATTTTTCAGCAATAATAATTCACTAACAATATCCAGATAGAGCCTCACCCAGGACTTCTCCATAACAAGCCCAAAGCAAGCTTCAAGACTGAGTCCAAAAAACAGCACCAAGAGACCACAAAATAAATCTGAAATCAGGTCCTTTTCCACCGACTGCTGTGGACCAAACTGAAGCAAAGAGGAGCAGCAAAGAAACGGAAGCATCACTTGCATTCCAATTGAAATCTAATGACAACGGGACACGTGTGATGGAAAACACTCAAGAGGTACTTAGTGTGCAGCCCTGGGGACAAAACAGAGCAAGCTGGAAATGTTTCAGAAAAATAAAGACGAGGATGAAGATGAAAAGAAGAACATTGCCAGGAATAAAGACGGTATCCTTAAGGACATACAAGTGGAACGCAACCTCAAGGGAAGTGACGTCACTCTTCAGGTAGCATCTAAAGGTCCCTTTTTTTCACGAGACAGACTCCAGTTATCTCCAGGGGCAACCACCACATCTGCATCCCAGGTAAAGGAGACAAGAGGCAAGACAGATGAAAATACCATGGACCAGGAGAGAATGTGTGCGAGAGATAAAAGAAAGAAGTTGACAGACGGTATGGAAGGAAGGGAAGCCCTTGTTGAAATAGGAGGTGAATATAAATGGAATATCCAGGAAAAAAAGACAGAAGAGGAAATGGAAAAAGAAAAGAAAGTCCAGGACCGAAACACTGAGGCCAAAGAGAAAGAAAGGAAGGAAAGACAGACATTGAACCAGATCTTCAAGTGCTTCAAAGATGCTGCGACAATGACTGAGGAGAACCCTGTTCCTGTTCAAACCCTTGATGCTGTCCTGCAGACGGAGCTCCTGTATGAGGATGCTGGAGTTCAGGCCGTTGTAGAGGTCAGCAACAAGTACACAACCATGAGTCCAAACATCACACATCCATTCTGGAGCCAAATTGATCATAGGGCTATCCTCAGTAACCGTGAGAAGGTTTCTGTAACTGCCAATATGAGCTTCCAAAATAGACTTAGTCAAGATGTTGTCTTAAATTCAGTTTTAAGCTCAACCCCTCACAAGTCTTCTATTTCCCCAAAACCTGCACGGCATCATGTCTGTCAAATCCAGATTGAATTGTGCAGCCAGTCCACTGTGTGTGAGAGTCTGGCTTTGCCTGGAAGGAAAGATCCACAAGCATCTTCATCAATCCCCGGCCTTGAAAAGGAACCCAAGCAAGTGGACAGAGATGTAGACCAAGCAGAGGCCGGTCAGCTTCCTGAGGTGGCATGGGATGAACAAGGCATGACGTGGGAGATTTATGGAGCAGCTGTGGATATGGAATCTCTTGGCTTTGCCATCCAGAATCACCTTCAGCACAAAATCCAGGAACACGAGCAGCGCATCAGACACCTCCGCAAGTCTATCTCTCTCTCCGAGCACTCGAATGGTGAGGGGAAAAGAGGACAAAAGACAAAGAAAAAAAGGAAGGTCTTCCAATCACTATTCCAAAGACCTACTTGCTGTTTGAAGGCTGAATGTGAAGCCTGAATGGCTTAATAACTTATATATATAAAGGTGGTATCAAAAAGTTTCGAGACAATTTATGTAATTTGTGTAATACATCAACAGATGGCAGCACAAGGCTGCACGCACAGTCACAGGGAGCACTGATCTGGGAGCGCTGTATTGCTGTGCAAGGAGACTATTTTGAAGGTGATTGTGTGTAAACATAAATTAATAAAGTACTTTCTTGTAAACAGATCGAGTCTCCAAACTTTTTGATATCACCTCATACTGTATGTGGCAGTGTACAAACTCCATAGTGTTACTGTAGCACTTACCATGCAGTTAGCACAGTTACGCAGGTGATGTAGCTCTCACTGATGCACTTTAGCTGCACCTGAGTCTATTCTTTTGTAATTCATTGGTATCGGTTATTTGTGATAGACCTGTTTGGTCAAAAGTAATCGGCCATGTGGTAGTGCCTGAACACTCACTATGGTATTATGTGTTTTCTGAACCAATATGATTCTGATCCTTCCAATCAACTACACATTTCACAGTACCGTATCTTGTTTACTTCCTGAATGGCCTTCATTTTTTGCTCCAGTTTCATCTTTTCCACACCAAGTTCATCATTATTAGTGTCACAGTGTCTGATTAGAACGTGTATAATGTATTTCCCTCCTTGCATGTACTGTATTTTTAAATTCTCCAATTTTGTAGGTCATTTCCTTATTCTAGTTATGATCCAATATTGCTGGAGGTTTCATTAGAAATACGGATTTACCAATGTTCACAACAGCTGCTTGTGATTTGCTTTGTATCTTTAAGAGAACCTGCTATCAGGTCCCGTGTTTCTGTCTCCTGGTCCTGGGGACCACTTAGTGCCCCACACACCCTTCACACCTGATTCAGCTGACAGGGAAAGTGTTAAACCAGGGTTGGGACAAGGAATCCCTGTGAATAGAAGTTTAAGAATCCACTCTGATCTATTGTAATTTGATCATTTGAACACTGATCATCGTGTGATCCTGCATGTGGTCTGGGGGTTTCGTGTTTCGTGTGTGTTTTTATTGTCTAAACGTATAATTCAGATATTCCTAAACACACTCCAAATAAATGTGAAAACAGAAAATATGTTGATTCTTTCTCTCTCTCTCTCTCTCTCTCTCTCTCTCTCTCACACACACACACACACACACACACACACACACACATAAAATGACTTTTTTATTTCTCTTACGGTTCTCAGTGGAATACGTGCCCCACTTTCTGTAAAGGTGAAGTGTGTGTGTGAATACATTTAAGACATCTTCATCTTTTTGCCTTCAGATTTTTTTCCTTGTTTCATTATTTCTTTCTCTCTTTATAAATGATTTAAACATACATTAAACCTACGTCAGGTTTTTCATCATTAATTAAAGGATCGTTACTGGAGGGAAATTGCGCAAGAGCCTTTTCTCTATTTGTTAGTCTTTCTGCCAATTTTTCTGTTCATCTATCTATCTATCTATCTATCTATCTATCTATCTATCTATCTGTCTGTCTGTCTGTCTGTCTGTCTGTCTGTCTGTCTGTTCTGTCTGTCTGTCTGTCTGTCTGTCTGTCTGTCCTCTTCTTTCTGTTTGTCGTTCTGCCAATCTTCCTGTTCATCCACCCATCCATTTTTCTCTTTTTTTTGAGAGAGTCATGCTGAAAGAGATAATGAACTTCACTAGGTGCTTCCTGGCTCTAGAAGCAGTAGGACAGAAGAGGAATAAATGCTTGGCACAGCGTGTTAAGGATGCTAATATGAGACACTTATCTCGTTATGTAGATACAAATCTATCATCTAGAACACTTTGTAAATATCAATGTGCTAAGTGTATTCCATCCACTGCCAGACACACTCCACATTCCACAAACAGACAGAACAATACTGAGTAGATATGATCTGTACTTGACCCACTGGCCAAGGTTAGGATCAAGTTATATTCTGTACAGACTGGTGTTTACACAGTGTTTAAAAAACCACAGGAACGCTGATAGGCTCGACAGGCTCAGGCCAGCAACACACACACACACACACACACACACACACACACACACACACACACACACACACACACACACAGTCTCGTGAGTAATATTGAGTAATCTAGGTCAGTAAAGTTCGCCCTGATTCTGGACCTGCTCCTCAGCATCTGATTGGCTGATGCATCAACACCCCCGTTGCTCCTGACTGCCCACATTTCATTTAAGGAATATGCAAATTATCTGCAACTACTTCGTCTGATGATTGGCTGTTCCATTCTGGAATATGTAAATGAGCCTCTCGGCGTGTACCCTGCTCTCACACGTACGGTCACACGCACGCACACACGCCGGCTCGGGGAGCTCGCGCAGGGGGTGGAATCACCCGGAGAGAATCCCGTGTAACAGTGAAAGAGGTGAGTAAAGACCTCAGTGAGAACCTGGTGGTGTTTTTTTTTCTTTTTGAAGAACAGAAATGTGTTACAGAAGTGTTAAGTGGGTGTGACGTGTAAATACGTAGATGTTTCAAATGCAGCGTTAAATTACGTGATTGCGATTGTGTAAGTATGACGTCACTGGTCCTTAGTATGCTTTGAAATGGTATTGATGATCTAAACTTGCAGGGTCACACTGCACAAGGTACAAGGTGTTACTCCAATTCACCCAGAAGAACACTGGGCAAGGAACATCCATAAGTTCTTAAAAGATCTGTGTTTTTGGTGCACCTTGGAGGAGTGAAGTTCCTCCTTAGATTGAAATTCATCCTTAGGAGTGAAGTTCATCCTTAGGTTGTTGTTGGTGCACCTTGAAGGAGTGCGGATGGAACAGTTGTTCATGATTTTCCATGCACAGTGTCATCTGCTCTTTATCAGTGTCAGATTCTCAGCACAGTGCCTCTGACAGCTGGAGATTTCTGGCTTGCTGATCCCTGAGAATGATCCATCCACTCCATCCAGTGCCAGAAAAGCTAAACTAGGGCTGACGTATTATTCACATGGCAAGCCACATGATGCGCTGTACCTCAAAATGTCATTCAGACATTTCTTTTTTTTCTTTTTAAGGAGTGTCCCAGGAAGCGTCTCTCCATTAAAATGTCTCTCTCTGCCAACACCTTCTCCCTTCTTCTCCGCCGCTCCTTCTCCTCGGTCAGCAGGAGCGCTAGCCTGCATTCGGGTCGGCGTACGTTTGCCTGCGTGTCGACGGGGCCCGGGGTCCGTTGGTACGCCACAGCTCGTTTGGACGCCGATGGAAGCGGCCGGCCTGCAACATGGGACTCGTTTGGGATTTGGGATAACCGCATCGAGGCGCCTATCCTGTTACCACCCAGCATCCGCTACGGTAAACCCATCCCACGTATCAGCTTAGACCACGTGGGTTCAGCCTCACAAATCGGACGGCGCCGTGACAACGAGGATCGACTTCGTATAGCCGAGCTCACGCCCTCTACGCTCTACTTCGCTCTGTTTGATGGACACGGGGGGAGCCAAGCCGCTGACTTCTGCTACACACAGATGGAACGCTACATTAGGTAAAAGACACACATTTACAAATATACTGATATACGTGTAGGATGCAGGATATCAGGCATATCAGGTAAAAACCCACACAGGCTGATCAATCGTATGTGTGTGTTATAGGATGGGTCTGGAGAAAGAATGGAATCTAGAACAGGTGTTAACAAAAGCCTTCCTACAGGTAGACACAGCCCTGGCCTCCGAGATGCAGATGTACGGCAATGGTACGGAAACACGAAACCCTGTTAAAATTTCCCAGCCGAGAAATGAGACCTCCTAAGAGCCGTCTGGACATGGTGTGGTCCAAAATCAGATCAGTCCTTGAAATAATACAGCACAGACACCGAGAGCTACCCAACTAGTAACACCCAGTCTGGCAAAGAAATACTTCCACTCGAAAGATTCTGGTGTGTTATCGTGCCCAAAAGCTACTTTATCCCAGGCAACTCCTAATCCTCATGAAATGACCTTCCAATCGTGCAACAAATTACCAAATTCCAAATAAAATGTTCTAAAAACCAGTCTCAAACTGCTGAAAATACCATGTTTATTCATTTATACTTGGAATATAAATGTGGTGGATCTGCTGTAACATGAGTTGGAAATAAACCCAGAATGCGATGCTAGTTACCAATACACTGGCATGTTTTGAAAGGAACCCAGAGGAGCCCCACATGAAACTCCACACAGACAGTAACCTGAGCTCAGGAGTGAACCAGGGCCCCTGGAGCTGTGAGTCAGACACCCAACCTGCTACCAAAAACTTGACTCCAGACAAGTCCAAGAAGGACCTGCTCCTACCCAAAAACTTCTGTGGAGGCAGAACATGAAACACATTCCCATAATGCCTCGGCTGGAGGCTAAAACGCTCAACAGTTGCTATAAAAACATTATCCATGCTTAAAAATCACTGTTAAAAAAAACAATCTGGCACAAGAAAGATCTGTTTCTCCTCCTCAGTGTATCAGTATTAACCACAATCCACCCTTCACCCTAATCACCTTGAAGTCTGATCAGGATCTAAAAGTCACCTGTTGCTTTTGTACACAATATTCACATTCGATTTGATATATTTTACTATGTGATCATTAAGTTCTTCAATGCTAATAATTTCCAGCCTCCCTAATGAGTGTGGGGACCACGGCGACGGTGGCTTTGCTAAGAGACGGGATCGAGCTGGTTGTCGGGAGCGTCGGAGACAGTCGGGCCATGCTGTGTAGGAAGGGGGAAGTGTACACACTCACCAGTGACCACACACCTGAGAGAAAAGATGAGAAACAGAGGTACTGACTTTGCATGGACCCTTTCAGAACCTCCGAGCAGAACGTTCTTTCAGAAAGTTCTGAAAGTTCTTTTCTCTGCCCCAATCTTAAAATAGTCCCACTTCAATTCTCTTGTAAAAATGAATGTGATTTAAATGGCATTTGTGCCTTTAGGTGTGTAGCTCACAGGCTAACCTGACTGAATTTCTGAGATGTTTTTTCAGTCATATTTATAAATGTTTATGATTTTACAGAGATTTCCAAATCTCATATTCATAAATTTTTCATGGAACATTCTGGTAGCTAAACGGTAACAAATTTCACTCGTAACTTAAATCGCTATCCTGCTACGATCCAAAAATTGTTTATAAACTTTGCTGGTAGTTCTCAACAGCGTATGTTAGCCAACCTGACAGGATTAATCGTAAAATAATGTTGGTATTAGCTTGCGACTAACATCGGAGCTAGCTTGACAGGATTTCTGAGAGGATTTAAAAATATATATATATTGAAAATGTTCATAAATTATAATAATTAAGATTTTTAAGCGATCTTTATTAATGTTTATCTTTTTTTTCAGAACCAAGATCGCTAACCTGAGAGGATTTTTTTTTTCATTATACATAAACATCACTGGTAGTGTTAGATAACATACACAAGCTAACCTGACAGGATTTCTGAGAGGATTCTTTTTTACATTCATGCTAATAAATGTTAATAACACACTAATGTATACTAGCACGATGGCATTTCTGAACGTTTTATTTATAAATATTTTTCCATACTATATTTCAAACTTTGGTGTTTGCTCTAGGCAGCTAACACAAGCTAACCTGACAGGATTTATTGTAATGACATGGTAAATGTTGCTAATATCCCATTATAAACATTCTGAGCACTGGGTTTCTCAAAATGCTTCCTGGAATAATTCCTTACAATAATTTTTTTAAAAGTTTGTTATTCTCTATAAAATGAACTCTGTAAAAGCTTGTTATTCGGATGTTTTAAAAAGTCTGGAGTTGCTTGTTGTTTCTTTGAATCACTGCATGACCTCTTGTTAGAATTTACGTGTCCCAAATTCTGTTCTCCTGCATGTCCTCGTGCCCTCATGCTGTTTACTGACATCTATGGAATCTGTATTGGTGTCTGAGTGTCAACATGCCTGTTTGTTCCCTTGTTGAAGTTACGTGTGGTGTGTGTGGTGTGTGTGTGTGTGTGTGGGGGGGGGCTTTGTTCTAGAATACGCAAGAGTGGAGGTTTCGTAACATGGAACAGCCTGGGTCAGGCCAACGTGAACAGCCGTCTGGCGATGACGCGCAGCATCGGAGACTTTGACTTGAAGCAGATCGGTGTTATCGCAGAACCCGAGACCACTCGCATTATGGTGAGTGATGCAAGCTGCTTTTTGCCGCGTAAAAAAGGACATTTCATAAATAAAATCAGCGTATCGTACATTTATGGACCAACCAAGATATCAGTATATTCACTTTTGTGTGAATTATTATTCAAAAATGACATCATTTGGCTTTATTCATTCATTTTCTAGTAAGTTTGTGTTTTTTTTCTTGAAAAGGCTATACTAATGCTAAAACTAAAACTATTTTAATGACCTAAATGTGAAAAAATTGCTAAACATAATTGAAACGTAATATTTATTTATATTTTTATTGATCGATCTTCTAAATTTCTCCGCATCTCCAAATGGCTTCCTGGTTCCACCTTCCAGATACATCATTCTCACGACTCGTTTCTCGCCCTGACCACCGATGGCATAAACTTCATCATGAGCAACCAGGAAGTCTGTGATGTCATCAGTCAGTGCCACGATCCCATAGAGGCGGCGCACATCATCGCCGAGCAGGTAGCGTCAGTGTTCCTTTTACACGTCCAGGTGTTCCAAATCACTGTTTTCAGTTAGGAAGTGTCTTCACTGCATCAGGATAAGTGTTAAATAATTCCTACAAATATAAATCAAACTATTTTTTTTATTTTAAGTTCACAGTGAATATTTTTCTTCGTCTCTCCTTTGAAGGTTATTCGGTCCATAAACTCAGTCAGGAATGTGTGACATTTGACCTACATAGATAATTAACTATCTAGTAATGAATAACCCAGTTTAAACAGTGTGTGTGTGTGTGTGTGTGTGTGTGCTTCTTCAGGCTCTGCAGTACGGTTCTGATGATAACAGCACAGTCATCGTGGTTCCGTTTGGAGCGTGGGGAAAGCAGCAGAATTCCCACCACAGCTATTCCATGAGTCGGAACTTCGCCTGTAGCGGCCGCTGGGCCTGAAAGGTCACGACATTTAAAGCGAACACAGGAACGTGTTCTGTAGCAGCTTTAATACTCCACATTAAAGTAAAGTTGTTGTTTTTTTTGAAGCAAATGATAATTGACATGAATTTGTTTCCAAATGTATTCGAGGATTATATTTTTGTACCCGATGATATTTTTGACCTTGTATATATTTTTCTGGAAAAATTTGCTACATTAGCAATTTGAACAGTATTTTTCCCACTGCTACTGGAGTGGTGAATTGACAGATGATGTGTCCTTCTACAGGACGTCAATCCACTGAATTCACTGAAAACTGAGCTCTCATTCAAACCAATGCACAAAAAACATTAAAATATACGAATTTCAACAGAACATTGTTGACCTTCTTTTATCTAAATAAATCCTGCTAAAAACTTGTTGATCTCAGCATCACAAGCTCCGCCCACTCACAAAATATTTGATGCATTTTACACTTTTCTGGATCTTTATTTACTTACTGGCCCTTTATACATTACACTGTTACCAACGTATATGTGGTCGTGAACTTGGCACTGCTTCAGAACACAAGAGGATAAGCATGTGCCATGTGTGTGTGTGTGTGTGTGTGTGTGTGTGTGTGTGTGTGTGTGCGCTCCCCCAAACTAATCGTCAACCTGAACCTGTGACGCTTTTAGAAAGTAAGCTGATATGTTTAGTATGTGCTTTTTGCCTCCTCAGGCTGTCGTGTGTTGACCTGCCAACATTAGAAGGTTCCCTGATCTACTCTTAACACTCCAAACAAACTTGCATCATGTGCGAAGGCTCCATGTGTGAGTTTAGGAATAAGCGTTAATGTATAGCTAAATGCATATAATGCATACAAGCAATGCAACCAAATCATTTTTTTTTTTTTTTTACAAAATGATTAAAACCAGTCATTTATAGTCTAACCTTAATCAGGAAATGCAGAGTGTAGAACTAAACATTAAGTCTATGAGATTTTAGATTTTTAGACTAATGATTCACATGCACATACAATGTCAAGGTCAAAGCAGAAAAGTGTGATCCGAGTAGACTATAATAAGAAACTGTGTGTGTGTGTGTGTGTGTGTGCATAAGATAGAGAGAGTGCATGAAATAAAAGCCACTGACGCAACACCCAGTAACATGTTCGCTTACAAGATGACTCTTTAAACGAGCCGATTCATAGGACCGATTCTTTTAATTAACGCTTGGAGTCGGCTCACATTTTTAACGAGGAAAAGTTTGTTCGAGGATATGAATGAGAACAAGATAAGTACGTCTTGTAACGAAATGGATAGATTATATCAATTTTCGTTAAAAAAAATAAATAAAAAATCTAAGCAAAAAGCTGTTTGAACCAAAAGAGTCGACTCTTGGTGTGATTTGAGTCAGTGAAGTGGCTGGGTAAAAAGAGCAAGAAAATGTGGTACACTTAAGAGGCATGGGTGCTGTATATACATTATAGTGTAATAAGAATAAACAACTATATTATAATCCTAAAAAAAATCTAATAATTAAAAAAATCATAAAGCAATGACACAATTTCCTCACTGAGAATATATTTAATACATCATTTTACTCTGTCTATTTTTTGTTTTCTTTTAAAGACCAGTTCCAGGCAGATTTAGAATAAAGATTATATAATTCATCAATAAAAAGTTGATGTAGTGAGAAGCGCTACAACATTTAAAGGAAGGAGTCTCCAGTACCAGTGCTTTATAACAGTGAAGCTGTTATACCTCAGTATACTCATCAAATACTGTATATTTCACATCAATTAAATATAAAATAACAAAAAAAAAGGGTTTTCAAGAAGAATCTGACAGAATACATTGAGTTCAAGGACAATTAGATAATTTAGAAAAACAAATAGATAAATAAAGTAAAATAAAGATAAAGAGCAGGAGGGACAGAACCATTTCTACAGTAAATTATATCTTAAAAAAACATCTCGTCGTTTTGAAGCTTTGTTTTATTTATTTAAAAGCTTCTGAGAAAGATAGAAACGTCTTCCTGCTAAATGTTCTTGGCATGTCACTGCTCCAGGACACCAGGGGGCAGCACTGTCATGCACATGACTTGCACAGAGCTCCTTATGAAGGGTGAGGTGGCTGGATTTGTAGCTCACACCTGCTTTTTAATAACCATTGTGTTAAGTCCTCATCCATGTCAGGAAGGAACACAGGTGAGTTGGGAGGCTGTTAACGATGCCATCAGCACCACAAACATCTCATCATCATCATGCTGACTTTATTCACTGATTCAGAACTTTACAAAACATGAACACAAGATGAGGAACCTTCAGTTTGAGTCTTGAGAACTTTAAACTCACTGAAGGAGGCGTGGCCTTCGTGCATGTCAATCTTACTGAAGGAAGCTTGGCTTAGATCGTCTCAAGCTTATTAAAGGGGGCGTGGCCTATGTGTCAGTCTCACTGTAGAAGACGTCCTACATACTTGTCAATCACATTGTAGAAGGGATGTCTCTGTCAATCTCACTGAAGGAGGCATGGTCTGTGTGTCTGTCAGTCTTATTGAAGGGGGCGTGGCCTCGGTATTTGTCAATCACATTAAAGGAGGTGTGGCCTATATGTCTGGCAATCTCAGTTAAGGAGTCTGTCAGTCTCATTTAAGGGGGCGTGGCCTCTGCACTTGTCACTCTCGTTGTTGGAGGCGTGGCCTCCTTGTTTTTCAGTCTCATTGAAGGAGCAATGGTCTATCTCAATCTCAGATAATAAGGCATGGGCTCTGTGTCTCTCAGGTTCACTGAAGGAGGTGTGGTCTCGGTACTTGTCAATCACTTTGAAGGGGGTGTGACCTACATGCTGGGTGTTTTTTTTTACTTTAAGAATGGCTTTCAATCAGAGCTTGTAGCATTTTATAAAAAAAAGTCTATTGTGATATCATTTATCATGATAATAAAATAAAATAAAATCATAATCCCCATCCCTGAGCCTTCAAACCTTTCCTGTGTGTGTGTGTGTGTGTGTGTGTGTGTGTGTGTGTGTGTGTGTGTGTGTGTGTGATACTGGAGATTAGTGCTTGCCTGCAAGTTTTAATTCGTTATCAGTCGAGGTGTGAATTGGAAGAAGAATGCTGAGGATGGAGCCACCAGGAAGGAGGAAAAGAGGAAGACCAAGGAGGAGGTTTATGGATGTGGTGAGGGAAAACATGCAGGTAGTTGGTTTGTAAGAAGCAGATGTAGAAGACAGGGGGGTATGGAGACGGATGATCCGCTGTGGTGACCCCTAACTGGAGAAGCTGAAAGAAGAAGAAGGAGATCAGTCGAGGTGTGAACGAAATGTTCCAGTTGTATAATATCAGAATCAGATAAACTCCTGTCCTCTTTCCCAAACACAAGAAATTCCCTACAGAGGTGTGAAATAACAAATGGCTTCAGCACACAGCATTCACATGCCATGGCTGAGTATCAGTGACACGTCACATCTGGACGTGATGTAAACAAACAAAAAAACAACGCTTTCATTTGTCTTTGTTTATTTATGGCTGCTGTCATTCCATAAGTCAGTTCTTTTATTGATATTATTCTATCCCTCTCCCTCTCTCTCTCTCTCTTTCTCACTCTCTCTCTCTCTCACTGTAGCCGGAGGGAGATGGAGCTGTAAAGCAGCTCTGCCATGACTGGGCACGTTCCTGCATCCAAAACTGCTGCTGGCTACAGAGAAAGAGAGAGAGAGAGAGAGAGAGAGAGAGAGAGAGAGAGAGAAAAAGAGAAGAGAGACCTAAAAAAAAATAGGTAGCGGTTGATACAGAGACCGAATGAGAGAAATGGAGAGAGAGAGAAGTAGAGACAGAAAATGGAGTGATAGAGAGAATGGTATTGAGACAGATGGAATGCAAGACACACAGAGAGAAAGAGAGATAGAGATAGATAGATAGATAGAGAGAGAGAGAGAGAGACAGAGAAAGAGAGAGAGAGAGAGAAAAAAATAGAGAGAGAGAGAGAGAGAGAGAGAAAGAGAGAAAGAGAGACAAAAGACAGGAGGTTGCAGTTTGTATACTTTCATGTTCATGTTAAAGCACGTATCTTTAAATTCATGCATATCTGATTATGTGATGTGACTCTGCACCTGAGGGATTTTTTTTGTGTTTTCATGCACACACACACACACACACACACACACACACACACTGTAGTCTGTTAGAAGCACTGACACTGGAGACTCCTTCCATCAGTGTTTCAGTGTAAAATCTCCTTCCAGAGAACTTTACAGTTACAGTCAGTTTTTTTTCTCCATCCGTTACATCAGATTCTTTTCCTCTCTGTATGTATTGTAATATTTTTCAGATTTTAGGATTATTGTCTAAAATCACAACTCAATCCGCCATTTTGCTGACACTTTGTTCCAGATGAATGTATGGTCTCGGACGGCGACTCAGCATTTTTTCTCCTCTCTGATCTTCAATCGTGTCTTATTCTTTGATCACAACGCCGATCTCGCTTTGATCTTCACTCGTTCAGCCCTAATCCCTTACTAATGTGCCTGTGTTTATATGAATACACAACCTCCCCTCTGCAGATGTGTTCTCCTTCACAGCATCTACACGGGATTGTTATCAGGAGATGGAATGAAGGTTCGTTAGCAGTTCATCAGACAATCAGATCGGCTTTTTGGTCACTTTATTGGTCACGTGTAGAAACTTGAAACCCTGGAAAGAACCTTGAAAGCTGTGCCTCGTATGATCGAGTTTTAATACTGGCAAATGCCATGTTATATCAGTTCTTTCATTTCTTTATTACGACCTACTTTTGCTTTACTGTGCTTTATTCTACCATAATTCCACATCAGCTCTGGAGGTGTATCTGAGATAAGGAGGATCAGTCATTGCTCCTTATGAGACCAGCTGTGAAATATGATTAACAGCGATCTCACCTTCAACATACAGTACTGAGGTTTAAACTTTAGTAAGTGCGTTCCTTCCATAATCGCCCTCACCTTCTCCTAATCAATTTAATAAATATTACAATAGATCACACACACTGTCTGCAGTTTATTATTATTATTATTATTATTATTATTAATGTCTATTTGATTATGCAAATTATGTAAAGTATAAAAAAAAAAAACAGGCCCAGTTTGGCAGTAAACTTAATCCCCTGCCTGCTGCTACAGTGAGTTTGGGGCAGTGTGAGTACTGTCCCACTGGGTCATGCTTGCAGTTTTGGTTTCTGACCACTTGGGGCAGTAATAGGTCAAGGTAGAGTTGTTGAATAAAGACAAATTCTGGAAAAAAGAGAGAATCATCAACAGTTTATATCTGCTTCAGATTTATTTCATTAAAAAAAATTTGCAGCCAATCAAATTTGCTTAGTAATATTTCAGTGGATGAATATGAACCTTTTATGTTATAAATGTGACATTTTTCTTTCTCCAGCATATAATGTTACACTCGTATAGCTTTATATAACTCTCTTTCTTTCTTTCTTTCTTTCTTTCTTTCTTTCTTTCTTTCTTTCTTTCTTTCTTTCTTTCATTCTACAGTCACACCACAATGCTACACTTTTTCAACTTGTATGATACATTTTTGTTTCATTTATTCATCCTTTTTTTTTCTTTCTTTCTTTTCTTCCTCCAGGATACAGTGTTACAGCGTATATATGATGATCCCTCACTTTTCTGTCATGCTTTTGCTTCTTATAACATAAACATTTTACTGCTTTCTCTAAAATCTTAAGACAGGAAGCAGGATTTATGTTCTGAAGCGAGTTTGGAGACGTCTCGTCATCTGAGTGAGTCCTTCTGCACAAATCTGTGAAACACATCAGTCACGTCTCTGTTTCCGTTTGCTGTTCCGCTAATGTTGCTATGACCAGCTGCTTCAGAGCTCTTTATTTTAGCCGTGGCTCAGAAAACCCTCAGCGCCAGTTTTAATCTCAACTTTATTCAATCTGCATCTGAGGGCAAATGAAGGCTAGCAAACTGCGTCGTTAGCCAGAATTAGCAAGATGTGTGCAACTGATTTAGCTTACTGTTATGCTAGTTTTTTTTAATTATCACTGTTTGCTAAATAGTTTGCTAGCATTCCAAGAAAAATTGCCACATTTATTTACAGCATTTTGTGCTTCACGTGCAAACACCAAACAAAGAGAACGGTTAATCAGGTTAGCTAGCATTAAATATTTACAGCATACAAGTGAACAGCATGAGGCTTTGAGTAAACTCGAATTATTTACTAGAATTTTGCTTTCAAATAAATATGTAACGATTAATGTGTTAAAAGTACAACATTATTAAACAAAAATAAAGAATTTCTGCAACTTTGATCAGATTATTCTGAAATCAGTCAATATTAAAAGTGCATATCTGAAATATTAGGAGTGTTATCGCGTTAGCATTAGCGGGAAATGTCTCGATCCACAGTTTTCGAAATTTGTGTCTTGTACTGTTGATTTTAACATCTGAGTAAAACGTATTTGTTTGGGTAAGTGACGAGCGAAACATTTTTTGCTAATAAACTGTTTGTTCTTACAGTAAAACAGTTCAACAGTGTGTTTTCCTCTCTTTCCCTCTCTCTTTCTTGCCATCTGTTACATTAAATCCATGTATGTTTCTTGGAAAAAGGGATCGAGAGAAAATTCATGACTATGAACTTTTATATCCTTTTTCAAATCCGATCCCTGAGCAATTATTCTCAGCATAATTATAACAATTTCCAGATTCTGAAGACTGTACAAATGCTACAGATGCACTCGAATGATGTGCCAACACGGCGTACTGGTGTGTGTGTGTGTGTGTGTGTTTGTGTGTTTGTGAGTGTCTGAGTATTGTCTATTGGCCTTGCAGATAAACATATTGTTCCATTTACAGATGAAGCTAATAGTTGGCGCTGCTCTTCACCCGCTGATGTAAACATCAAACCATGTAAAGCTCTGTGACTGGATGGAAAGAACGACGGTTTGTTGCACCAAAGCGTGAAAGACACTGAGCTAATTTGGTCTCTTAATGGGTGGCTACAGGGAAGAAGAGTGTGTGTGTGTGTGTATATATGTGTGTGTGTGTGTGTGTGTGTGTGTGTGTGTGTGTGTGTGTGTGTGTGTCTACTTAAGCTACTTTCAGACTGAGATGCTGAAGCTCGGAGTGATGTGGTGTCGTGCTTCAGTCACAAAAATTCATTTATTGGTGCACCAGTGATTATAATGCTGAAGTGCAGCATTTCTTTGTAATCATGTAGTATTTGGTCAAACATGTTAGATCAAAGCCTGGGACACACCAAGCAAAAGGTTGGGTAAGGTTGGGAGTTTTTTTGGAGGGTCTCAGTCAGCGTTAGTTTTTTGTCAGCAAGAAAGAGATTTTTGTAACTGATTACTTGGCCATTGTAACCTGTCAGTATACCTGAATTCCTGCCCTTCCTGTCTTTATCTCAATGCGACTGGAACCAATCAGAACACAAACACCCAAAATCTGCTTCAACCAATTAGAATTAGAGTCAGTTCCTGCCTGAGTGTCAGTGTAATGAATTGGAGCAATATGTCCCACTACAGAACCAAGAAGTGGTCCAGGTGTGGAGCACAATCTAATCCAACTCCTGCTATAAACACTAACACTACCCCCTAACCAGAGGTGGATAAAGTACACAAAGTGTGTAGTTGAGTTAAAGTAGAAATCCACTTGTTAAAATGTGACTTCAGTAAAAGTGTTTCTTTAAACGTTCACTTGAGTAAAAGTACAAAAGTTTTTGACTTCAAATGTACTCGAGTATCCAAAGTAGTGATTTATTATAACTCTAATGTTCCTGTGATTATTTTTATCACAAGACTCTTCACTTAATCACCTCAGTTTATGTGTAAAGACTTAAGTGTGACTCTCAGCACACTGATCTATTAATAGAATGATATTAAAGACTCAAACACTGATTGATTTCTATTATAATGATCATGAACCCAAAACCTTCTACTTAATAAAAACGTGTAAACGAGGTCACGTGTGTGGTGGTGAGTTCGAGTCTGGAGTTTCTTCATCATTTATTCCTCTCTAAATGTTCTGCTTGATGTTGAACTGATGCTGAACTGTATGTTGGTGATCAGTAGATGCACCGAGCGTCGAACGGAACACGTGAAAAAAAGAAATAACTGATTTCACTAAATGTTGTTGAGTAAAAAATAAAATATTTGACATTGTAATGTAGTGAAGTTACAGTAAAACTCTCCCTAAAAGGAAACACTTCAGTAAAGTACAGATACGTGAAAAAGCTACTTAACTACAGTAACAAATTACATTTACTTCTCTTCCAACCAGATTTTTTTTTTCCAAATCTTATTTGATGATTCGTTGGTGTCCATGTCCATGTTTATCCCTACACTGTTCTTGCTTTAGTGCTGTAAATAAAGCCATAGTTTGGTGAAATCTAAGTGGTTAAGATGATGCCTTTCACCTCACTGCTACTGTTATTGCTTACAGCTTCAGTTAACCCGAGCGATCCGTCTACTCTTGGAGCTTTTCTTGCTCATGGCTTCATCTCAGGTTGAGACGGTGTGCTTCAAATCCGTTTATCTCTGCAATCTGATCTGTCCATGAAACTGTCCAGGATTAAAATCCTGTAACCTTTCTTTACTTTCTGTCACAAAAATATCAGGTACACCCCTTTTCCTTCGCTTCTAGGCTTTTACAGTCCTGATAGGACTTTAGTTTTATGTCTCATGGGAGACTGGATGATCTGACTCATGCATCCATTAATCTTTGGTACAGTTGGCTGGCTTTAATTAAGGCCTGTTCTGTCTGGCTTGGACTCCCCAGGTTTAAAGCTCCATTTGGAGTTAATACTCGCTGGAGGGGAACCAGGTCTGACCGGAGACGCCGCTGTGAGAGCTGGGGTTCAGTTACACACACTGTTTACTTCAATTCCCTCTGGAGAAATGACACAGAGCGAGTTGAGGTTGTTCCTCACAGAATCCCACAACTTAATCATGCTGAGGTTGATGTGAGCTTTTACAGAGGTCTTTGTTACAATTCATCAGACACCAAACATCTCTGAAGGTTGCATTTAATGTGTCAATGTTTATTACACACTTCAGACCAGTTTTGGGATAAATGCATGATTTGTTGATTTTGCAGATGGAGTTGAGTTGCTTCTTACCGTCAACCGAGTAAAACCATCACTGGTCTGAAGGACAGGTACTGCTTTGTGTGAGAAGATCTCCGCACAGAGACAGATCATAGGAGCGGAAGTTCTGCACATGAGGTTTTTAAAGGGAGATGTTTATTTAACATATATGGAAGCAGTCAAAGTGTAAGGTGTAACTTAATGTATAAGAAAATATCGATACACATGAGTATCGCATTTTTATTGTTTACCAATTCTCAAAAACGCAATATCAATATTAAAAAAAGAACAATTCATAAAAGATTGGTGGCAGTTGTTTCACTTTGAGTTTATATCCTGACCACTAGATAGTAGCAGTCTTCCAAAACAGTGACAGGAAGTACTAGCATGAAGACACGCGACTAATGTTAGCATTCATATCCAACCAGTTTCCTGGGGGTCCTGCTGCAGAAACTATTATGGGTATAACTTCCACTGTTGGCTGCAGATCCCACTGTGTTCTGGTTCAATTCCTCATTTATTTATTTTTTGCTAAGGTCTGCATATTGTTCTTAACGACAGCTTTTCTAAAATTACATTCAGAAATATTCCGAAATATCCCAATATATCGCCTTGCTTTCAGTATCGCAACCCCTGTATCATGATGCGTTTCTTATTGCCGGATTCTTGCCGATACACAGACTTTATCTTCAGGACAGCTTTGGGTTTTCTTGGTATCATGACAAGCTGTGAAGGGAAAAACGAGAGAGGGAATGAGTGTTTATAGCTGCTATAACATGTTTTGCAGGAGATTCTAAATTAATATCTTCTGGTGGCAACAGTAGCTCTTCTTTATCTCTGGTTATTTCTCCATGGCAACACCACTCTGAGCGTTTTATTCCTGACTTAGCTAGCAGGTGTTACGCGGACTCGGATCGACAAATAAGCCAGAGTTAGTCATTCAGCAGAGCAGCTGACGGAGTGCTGAGATTAGCCTTGCTCAGGGGACTATATTTACCCTTTTTACCCGGTGACATCAGCGTGGAGAGACAGCTGAAGCTGATGGACCTGGGACAGGAGGTTCATGTGTTTCTGGGCAAAAACAATTAGACGAGATCATTAGTATCACCAGGACTGTTCTGAGATATCCTCAACACCTGTGAAAGTTAGAAACGGGTCACGCTCTCAAGTTAAATATCCCTATTTTATTTTGAACAACTTGGTGAAACTCGGTTCATATTGATAGTAAACAAAAATTTAATGATAACTACAATTTCTCAGGACGGCAGCAGATTGAAACCCGTATTTAATTTAATGATGCATTAATTAACGAATATTGTACTTCTGAGTGAGGTATTATGATAAGCCATAGTGGGACCCATGACCGAGCCAAAACATTAGCTAGAAATGGTCAAAAGGAACAATCCAAGGCTCTCTGATTAGCGTAGCATCTCTAGCTGTAGTGAAAATACAAAGAATTGAGGAGTAGCAATGCTCTGTGAATAATTTTTAGAAACCTGCATATGCAAATCTCTGGCTTTGAGAAAGCAACATTGTGGGCAGTTTCAGTTTTCTGCTAACTCTTTGACGTGGAGTTTGAGAGTTCACACTCCTCCGTCAGCCTCCGCACACGACTTCCAGTGAATAGGAGAAATTTCACAGGTCTGCTGAGTACTCGGGCCCTTCCTCCTCACCACAGTGACACCACACACTGTCAGGCTAAACCAACACATTATGCTGAAATGCTAACATCGCTAATTATAAATCTTGGCATCTCTAGTCATTTATTGTTAGTCTTGAAAACCACGTCAGCAGCTAATATCTCACGGTTTATAAAGCCATGTCTGAGCCCTGAGTGAAGAATAAAAGCCTTATAGCTTGTTATTTCTGGAAGCAGATTAGTCTTGCAGTAATGTATTCACTCTGTGATGGTTCACAAGTGGAAAATGCTTGGACTTCAAACAATCCTGCAGTCGTGTCCTTGCCTCAGGGATCCTCACACTATAAACATGCTGAAAAGGAACTCGAGCGAAGAAAATTAAGGAAGATTTATAGCTTCTGAGTGGCTTCTGTGTCTGTCAGTCACAGTGAAGGAGGTGTGGCCTTTTGCTTAATCACAGTAAAGGAGGTGTGGCCTTTTGCTTAATCACAGTGAAGGAGGTGTGGCCCACATGTCCCACATGTTTTTCTCCTCACTACAGCACTGTATAGTCAGAGATGATGATGAATAAGTCGTTTGGACTGGTTTACTGTAAAGGTTTTCTGACCCTGATGTTGACCTCACACTTAGTCTTTCATGAGGCAAAGCTTTCATGGTTGTATAGTTCACGAGTTCAGAGTCCCTCTGCGTCAGACTGAACTTCAGTCAGAATTACAGAAATCGTTTCAGACACATTGTGGCGTTTTTTCCCATTGTGGCCCCAAATGCTCTTCTACCTCCACCGGCTTTCTAAATCTGCTGCATCAGATTTAAAACGCGGATTCAAAGCCAAAAACAGACCAGTACCTTTCTGCTTCACAGCACATATCTCCCTCTACCACTGCTCCACTGATCCCTCCATCCTTTACCACTGATCCCTTCATCCACTACCACTGATCCCTTCATCCTCTACCACTGATCCCTCCATCCTCTACCACTGATCTCTTCATCCTCTACCACTGATCCCTCCATCCTCTACCACTGCACCACTGATCCCTCCATCTTCTACCACTGATCCCTTCATCCTCTACCACTGATCCCTCCATCCTCTACCTCTGCTCCACTGATCCCTCCATCCTCTACCACTGATCCCTCCATCCTCTACCTCTGCTCCACTGATCCCTCCATCCTCTACCACTGATTCCTCCATCCTCTATCACTGATCCCTCCATCCTTTACCACTGATCCCTCCATCCTCTACCACTGCTCCACTGATCCCTTCATCCTCTACCACTGATCCCTCCATCCTCTACCACTGCTCCACTGATCCCTCTATCCTCTACCACTGATCCTTCCATCCTCTACCACTGCTCCCTCCATCATCTACCACTGCTCCACTGCTCCCTCCATCATCTACCACTGCTCCACTGATCCCTCCATCCTCTACCACTGCTCCACTGATCCCTCCATCCTCGACCACTGCTCCAGACTCTTCAGACAGGCTTCCAGACACCACTTTGTTCTTGCACTGAGGTGATGGAATGAACTTTTACTTGATGACCAAACAGTTAGAGCTCTGCCAAATGGCATAAATGTAAATGTCTGGAAGATGCCACAGGATGGATAAAGAAGTCTTTTTTAAGATGTGTGACCAGACATTTCATGAAACATCTGAAGTTTGAGTGAGAACACCAATGATTTTTGCAGTCAAACCTCGAGTCTTTGCTCCTTTATAAATTCACTAAGATTCTTCTCGACTGGTAGCACATGTTGAGTCACGGCACTGCGTGATGATTCATCACCGAGAACTTCCTTGTCTGCTGATTCAGCAGCTGCTCCTTACAATCTGTGTTCCTTTATGAATCTGCTGGGAACCACATGGGACTGGGAGCTTCAACCTAATGAGATGGGAGTTAATAATATAGCGCAGACTAGTCTGCTCCTGCTATTTGGTTTTTTTTGGGTTCTCTGGTGATCATCTGTAAACAAGTGTGATACGCATGAGTCAGCACATAACCCTCGCTATAAACAAAAAAAACCCAAATTGCTTTTTCATCTCTTTTATCACAGCAGGCTTCATTAGCCACTTCCTGTTTGCAGGGTTTGTGCTGCTGTGGTTTATATAAAAAGCGGTGTAATGTATAAGATGCATGCAGATGAATATCAGGAGACATTTAGTTTCCAAAGCTGTGTTTCGTATTCGATATATTTTTAGTTATGCACTGTATTTATTATATTTGTTTTTGGAATAATTTTTTTTCTTTATTTTTTATGTGGAGGCTTTTAATAAGCCATTTTGTGTTTCTCTGGATTGTACTTTTTGTCTTGTTTTTGTAATTGTGTATATTTTATTCTTTTGTAAACTAAATAGTCTCTATTCTTCTAGAAGAAGAAGAAGTTCTAAAAGTAGCATGTTCTGGAAGAGATCCAGAAGCCTGGTATCTTCTCTTCCACACTTCATGTAGTCCAAGTAAATATATATTTATCATGCTTTCAGGAAGAACCGTATCATTACTCCAACCTTAATCATGTTACATTCCACATGTCTGTGTTTCATGAGTTTTTTCTGCAGGTCTTTAGTGACTTTTGTTTGGTGAAACGAGTGCGTTTGGATTTCTGATGTTATTAACTGTAAAGATGAGGTTTGTGTGCAGTACAGAAGCTTGTGTACAGATGTTCAGCCATCGTGCAGGAGTGAGAGAAACCTGCTAGTCTTTGTGTAGCATCAGTGTTTGTCCATATGACCTGTAGACTGTGTGTGTGTGTGTGTGTGTGTGTGTGTGTGTGTGTGTGTGTGTGTGTGTGTGTGTGTGTGTGTGTGTGTGTGTGTGTGTGTGTGTGTGCGTGTGTGTGTGCGTGTGTGTGTGTGCGTGTGTGTGCGTGTGTGTGTGTGTGTGTGTGTCTAATGGACTTTTACAGGCATGTCTCCGTGACTAAGACACATTTACACACACGTTTACAGATAAAAACCTTTTCAGCTGATGCACATTAACTAAAGAAAGGTTTTCTGCTTAACTTTACAAGATGGAGTGTGTATCTCTCTCTCTCTCTCTTTCTCTCTCTCTCCATCTCTCTCTCTCTCCATCTCTCTTTCTATCTCTCACGCTCTCTCTCTCTCTCTCTCTCTCACTATCTCTCTCTCTCTGTTTCTCTCTCTCTGTTTCTCTCTCTCCAGCTCTGTCTCTCTCTCTCTCCCTCTCACTATCTCTCTCTCTCTGTTTCTCTCTGTTTCTCTCTCATTTATTCACTGTTTGACGTTGTGAAAGCTCTCTGCTCTGATTCTCATGCTTATCATGAGCGATGGCAGTTATCTCAGAGCAGACCGAGTTACATGTGTGGAGTGATAATGATTAGCAGATGGACTTGAGGTCGTGAAGCAGGAGAAAATGTGAGAGCAGGAAAGAACAGTGAGTGCAAGTCAGAATGTGAGAGCAGGAGAGAGGATAAGAGAGAAGGAGAGAAAAAAAGAGCCAGAAAGAGAATGAGACAGAAGGAGAGAAAATGAGAGAGAAGGAGAGTGAAGGAGAGAATGTGAGAATGAGAGAGCAGAAGAGAGAATGAGAGCAGAAGAGAATAGTGAGTGCAAGTCAGAATGTGAGAGCAGGAGAAAATGTGAGAATGAGAGAGAAGGAGAGAATGTGAGAGCAGGAGAGAATGTGAGAATGAGAGAGAAGGAGAGAATGTGAGAGCAGGAGAGAATGTGAGAGCAGGAGAGAATGTGAGAATGAGATAGAAGGAGAGAATGTGAGCAGGAGAGAATGTGAGAGCAGGAGAATGTGAGAATGAGAGAGAAGGAG
Organism: Silurus meridionalis; assembly: GCF_014805685.1. Lineage (NCBI taxonomy): Eukaryota > Metazoa > Chordata > Actinopteri > Siluriformes > Siluridae > Silurus > Silurus meridionalis. The sequence continues at coordinate 16,081,867 of NC_060899.1, forward strand.
AAAATGTGAGAGCAGGAGAGAATGAGAGAGCAGGAGAGAATGAGAGAGCAGGAAAGAATGTGAGAATGAGAGAGAATGAGAGAATGTAAGAATGAGAGAGAAGGAGAGGAAATGTGAATGCAGGAAAAGGTATATACTGTATATTTATATAAAAGTCTATACCCTTTAGAACTGGTCTACGGTTGATGTGACGTGTCTGCGGTACGAGATCCTGAAAACAAGTTACTATTGAAACGATAACGAGTTTCTCACACACACACACACACACACACACACACACACACACACACCACAGAGAAAGAAGTGTTTTTTGTCTCAGAAACACTTTTTTCCTCTCGAGGTTACACACGAGTGAAAATGCAGCAGTGGAAAATGTTGAATTTTTACTTTGTTTAAAATAAAACAAATAAAAAAAAACTTATTTTAAATAATAATAATATCATAAAAATAATATTTCATATAAAAGTATTATTTTCACATTATTAAAACAATCTCTCCTAAAATCTTGCACGTGGAAGCTCCTACTCCAGATTTTTCAATAATCCCCATTTTCCTTTGTTCCCTTGTGCAACATCTGGAACCTTCCAGAATTCGACAGGAAGTTGCATCATCCGAACTTCCTGAAGAAAAAGAAAAACGTTCGCACATTTATACATTGTGATATAGTGAAGACTGGCGAGATGTTTGGGATGTCTAACTCACCATCGTCCTCATGTCCAGCCGTAGCTTTGTGGCATCTCAGTGTGTTTTCCATGCAGGAGGAGAACCACCTTACATTCTGCCTGGACAGGAAGTTGAGGCTCTGCAGTTCTCATTAGGATCTAGTGTTCTTTTTCTCAGGATGTTTCTTTCTTCTGCATTAACCATCTACGTTTCTGTCGTACATCACAAAGATGAAGGAAACATCAAGTTCCTTAAAAACGTTTAAAAGAAAAAAAGGAGTGGAAAAAAAAAGAAAAAATACAGAAATATTTTTCTCCCTGAATAGGAAGAAGGTTTCACAGTGAAGATGTTTTCTGCCCTTTTTCGGAATGTTGATTATGGAAGGACAATGAAATAATGTTAGACTTTAGCGATAAACATTTTCTTTCCCTCCGACACTGGAGACTCCTTCCAGAATCGATCCTAAATTACAGAGAACCGATTGAGTCCCTGTGAACGAGCCGTTACTATGGAAACGTGTTATTATAAACTTCTGTCTGAACTCAGATGGATGTGTTACTGTAGTTCTGGAACTCAGCACCTCTGGAGAATCTCTAGAGACATTCCCTCAATCAGAAACTTCCGTGTTTCAGCCTGAACAATGGCCTGGGAGCAAACCAACTTCATCTCACCATCAATGATAAACCAGTTAATCCGTATTCGTCCTTGTGGGGTTTTTTTTTAGCACAAAGTGACTCAGCAGGAGGATGGAAATGGATCCCAGTTGTGTTCCCTAAAAAACACTAATAATGAATCCATGATGTGGTCATTAATAGACATCTGGACTCAGGATAAATGACTTCTTTATTTTCATTCTGAAGGGGTTCAAGGGAGCAGGTTGTGTTTTGAGGGAACTGCTGAAAGATCTGAATGTCAGGGTGAAAATCCCACAGCTGGATGTGTCTTACAAAACACAACAAACAGATGTTAATACTGTACTGAGGTGTGTTTCAGCCTCTGTGTGTGTGTGTGTGTGTGTGTGTGTGTGTGTGTGTGTGTGTGTGTGTGTTGTAATCTCCATAATGCAGATGTACAGACCACACCAGGAGTGTTGTGGTGAGTCTGCAGGATCCATCCAATCAGGAGCCTCATCTGGACAGGTGGAATCAGGAGAGACTTCTGATTGGCTGGAAGGAAAACCTGCAGCTGGAACTTGTGTCTTTCAGAATTTTAAAATTGGTGATTTTTTTTTTTTTTTCTGTATAAAGAAAAACTCTATAAATAATCAGATTATATTTAATTAAATTCATATGAATTATGCTAAGTGTGTTTTATATATATATATATAACATTATTATTATTATTATTATTATTATTATTATTATTATTATTATTATTATTCATAATATCATATTTTGAGGAGTAATTTCCCATCTTGATAAGAAAAGGAATATCATATATAAACTTATGAACGAAAATGAATTAGAATTAATTCAATAGAATTGTTTTCTATTGTTTGTTTATTAATAAATAAATAAATGTAAATTTTTATTATTTTACTATACTCTTTTTCCTGTTTATTAATTAAATTAAAATTAAATTAAAGTAATATTGAAAGATAGATATTTGTTTGTTTGTTTGTTTGTTTGTTTGTTTCTCTGAATATATAATATAGCTGAATAAATGAGAATCATTTCAGAGCTGCTCTGCTTGTTTTGCCTGTAGAACATCTGCTCATGCTCTGGGTTCACCATCACACGCTGCTTCTTCAGGGAGGAAGTTGGGCTTCCCATCACCCCGCGTCTCCGATCGGCACCAAAGATCCAGAAACCATGTGCTGAACATGGACCTGGAATCCACATTATAGTCCTTCTCTATGATGCTGTAAAACTCCTGAGACTGCAGGCGATGAGACGTGGATGAGACGATGAGATCCTCCTGCTCTGAGCACTCTGCGGACGTGGAGAGTAATGATGGAGCAGAGTTTCCCTTTGGGATTCTTCATCTGATCTGCTCTGGGATTGGATTCTGTCAAAAAAAATCTACTCTGAAATTGATTGAGATTGGAATATTTGATGTGTTTGGAGGTTCTGGTGCTGAGGTCTGCTGTTCCTTCACTGCTATTGGTGGTGGAATCGGCATGATAGTGTACAGAGAAACATCTGAAAGACCTGGAGGACTTCAGAACCACTGCTTCACTGAGATTAAGAGCAAAAATAAACCTGACAGTAGATTATTAAATCTGAGGAAACAAGTTTTCATTCATATAAAGACTGAAAATGGGCTTCCACTATTATTCATCTCTTATTTAAGTTGAGAGAAAAAAAAAATCCCTCCTGGTCCTCAAGTGTCAATTTAATTAATAAATTAAAATGAATTTCTCCTGGGATGTCACTTGGTTAAACCACAAATCCCTGGTGAACTGGAAATGTGATCGTGATGTTTATTCTACAGGACCTGTTTGAGACCTGCTCAGGAGATGTCCTCGAGAGCTCACGTGACTAAGACGTGAGGTGAAAACTTGGGTTTGTTGGCACTAATATTCACCCAGATTTACACACACTGACCTTATTACATGTTCTTACATCTTCATTCATATCTCTAGTTCTCCTCCAACCTCCAACCAGATCCCCCTCAGAGCAGTGATTTACAGTGAGGGTCTTTACTGTGACTATTTTGAGCTAAATTCCCTGAAGTGGATGTTATTAGAAGCTCAGCCTGATGGTCAGTGACACTACTTGGCTGAAGGTTTGATCTTGTGGTAGAACAGCAGCTGTCAGAAGCAGGACAGATGTGCCGCTTATGTCTTTATTTGATGAGTGATTGGAATCTGATCAGAGATCAAGCGTAATGTCTCTTAATAGGATCAGACAGTTTTTAAAAGATCAGAATCAGTAAACACATTAATAATAAATCACACCACGCACAGACACGCAGGAGTCACGTGATGCGTTATAAATGTCATGCTCAGACACTGCAGGTTTATAGTGGGATTATAATCCGTTATGGTTCACCTGAGAGGAAAAACCAGATTCGCATCCGAATTGTATACCTCAGACTCACGTGACCGCTCACGATATCGATTATTTATCTCGTCTGATCGCCAAAACCGGATTCTGAACGCGGTGATTGTGGACGTCAAATCACCACCGATTATTATAACCGCGATATATCACTGATCCGTCGAGGGATGACGTCACCAAGGCGGTGAATCGGCGCAACCCGACACCGATTATTACCCCGGGGCAGGAGGGATGAGCGCGCGCGTGCGTCTCCGCTTCTGCGCGGCGCAAGTCGAGGCACGTGCGGCACCCGCTGCCCGAGGCTACAGCGCGCGGAGACAGAGAGAGAGAGAGAGAGAGAGAGAGAGAGAGAGAGACCTTCCCACCTCCCTCCTGGAGGAACTTGTGCATTACCGAACTCCAGGCTCCTCACTGTTCCACGGATCCGCGTCCTTGCACGTGCGCGCGGGACCGACGGCACCGAGCAAGAACATCCCGACACGCGCGCGCGTCCTTAACGCCGTGAGAGATAAAGAGGGAGAGAGACGGAGTGCATCTCACGTTTTTCGGGAAAAAAAATGAGGAAAGTGTAAAGCGCTCGTGCGTGTGTTTTTTTTTTCCCCACCACTTCTCTCGCTCTCACCGGCCGCCACCGAGCTCCGGCTCGCGCTCCCGGTCTCCTCTGGCGCGCGATTCCACTTTCACCCAGGACTCTGCTGCTCGGACAAATGCATACAAATGCATTTAGGAGCCCAACGGACAAGGGGCGGCCGCGTTGCACAAACGTGAGTACAAACTGCAATATCACTTTTTCACTATTGCACACTTTTTAATGCTGCACTCTCACACTCACTGGAAAGGTGCGTGTTTTACCTTGGAATAACATTGAGGACAAAATCTTCAGTCTGGTGATTTTTCAGGTCCAATTCTGTATCTACAGTTGCTTTGCATTAAATATATGCAATATCTCAGTTGTTTGAGGAATAACGCACTTCACTGCATCTGGTTATATGAATAAAAAGAATTACACCATTGCTGAAAATGTTCTTCTCAAAGCACCACATTGTACCACATTCACACACAAGGAACACTTCAGTTTGCTTTACTAAGAGTTTATATGCGGTCAAAACATTTGCTTTCCCTTTTTTTCCAGCCCTACTTTTTTTTGCAACATTATCCTAATTCTTTTGAACACAATTTTTTATAATGTTTTAATTTGTGTTCTTGTTCTTCCTCTTGTTCTTCTTCTTCTCATTAGGCACCACTTGATTGCTCACACATTATTTATAGTCACTCTTTATTTCAGCCACGTGTGACACAAACTCCGAGAGCTGGAAAGCTCAATCCGAGATCAACTCAGTGAAGGCTTCACATGGCAGTGAGATGTCAAAATATTTGTAAAGGGTTGCCAGATGAGTCGCAGGACTCGGTGGACAGCTGGATGTCTCCCGGAGCTAAAAAAAATGCATGGGGAATTAAAAGACAGAGGGTTTAGTGATTTTATGAAAAGGAATGGAGATAAAATAAAAAGAAGGGAGATATAATGCAGCATGGCAACCCGGGGCATTGGATTTCAGTGCGGTTGTGATAAGAACATTGAAGCTGGATATTAAGTATATTGTTTTTTTTTTTTTTTTTTCCACTCGTGTAAACTTGCCAGCAAACGAGCTTGGAGGGAAATTCGTTCTCATGGTGGTCTTCACTGAATTCGACCTCCTGGACTGCCTGAGTGTTCTTCACAAGTCTTGTTAAATGGTACAAATTCCTCATGGCAGTGTGGAGCCTGTTTCCATCTGGCCAAGTCAAACCCACTGAGGAATAAACCTCTGACAAATCTGTGTGTACGCTGGATAAACCGGGCCATCATTCTTCATCTCCAGGCAGGACCATCATCCATGTCTTCAACCTGAGTAACTGCTGGAGAAGGTCTTTGAGGTCCAGTGTAGTAGAATTTCTGTAGCTATAAAAGGATAAAAAGTGGAGTAATAATAAGAATAATGCTAAAAACTCAGAGTCACTCCTCTTGATTGTTCCTCATTCACCCAAAGTGCTTTATTTTTTACACCAATATTCACGTAAACACGAGTCTCCTCGAGTGTAACATCATTAATCAGAGTACCTGAAACAAACATCTGGAGCTCTTTTTTGTGTAACAGTTTCCTCTGAGTGGAGGAACCCTGACCTCTGTCCTGCCTCTTGAACACACTAACGGAGAGAGAGAAAGATAGAAAGATAGACAGAGCGAGTGCGAGAAAGAGACTTGAAGAGTTTTGGTCACTTGTAAAGGAACCCAGGTGAGACTCCATCTCAAGAAGATCTAATCTTTCTGCAGTCACTCACTAGACCATGATTAAGTCTAAACCTCTGCCATGGTGCACTTTTTATCATACTTGAAGTGACGGCCTGACCAATTAATTCCCAACCAATCAGCTCAAAAAAACTCAATTCAGACCTTAGACTTAGAAAAGCTGAAGAAAACGTACTCAGAAATAAAAAAATCTCATGGCGTCAAATCTTCATCCCAGTTCATCCCAGAAAGAACAGCAAACACACTCGTTATAAAACAATTATTTCTAGTTTACGTTCAGATCAATCAACACACACATTTACACTCATTGACTTGAAAAATTCTACATCTGGATGATATTAAGGAGAAAAATCGACATCATTCATAAATCATCACATGCGTCTTGTAGAACAGTTAGCTGGCTAGCTGAACGCTAAAAACGCAGACTCACTCGTTTCTTCTTACTTTCCATTATAAACGCACAGATTGAAGTTGAAAGTGATGTAGATAAATAAATTGCATGTGTACTACTCAGTCTAATTTAATAAATCTAATCTCAGTAACATGTCATCTGACTCAAAATAGGAGCGAAGACATCCTGGACACAGTACAGCCCCAGTGTCAGCCATGTTTAATCATAAAACCCTTTCTAAGGTCAAAGAAGTAGTTTTTCCAGGTCACTGTTCAGATGAATTACAGACTGGAATCAGAATTGTTTCACCAGTAGATAGAAAGTAAGCAGAGTATCAAAACCCTGTGTGCTGCTTAATGTTCAACTTACTTTTGCTTCTGGTTTTCTTTTGGCTTTCATAGTGTGTGTGTGTGTGTGTGTGTGTGTGTGTGTGTGTGTGTGTGTGTGTGTGTTTTCTATGTTTGTATTAAAAGGTATTCATGTTCCAGCTTTGTTGATGTGGTAGATTAACAGTTCTGTCAGGTTCATAGGCTGTAATTCATGTTGTGGTTGCGCTGCTATGTTTCACAATAACTTCTCATTACAGCACGTTTTATTCCAATAAAACCTTTTTATATCAAGCAATTACCTTAAACCGGGCAAATCTGGACCGCATGTGCTTTTTCAGAACAACATTTTAACACCTGTGATAGACGCGGTGTAAAAAAAAGACACGTAACAATTTGTGCAGGTTGTAATTAGTAACACAAAGTGAACTGCGCACAAACAAAACAATCAAATCCACTCAGCATCCTATCGAAACGCTTTAGCGTGCCAGAGCTCTGCTGGAAAGCTGACATTCGCACGCTCGTTTTAACATACAAGGACGTTGTTTTGTTGCTAACTCGCCACACCAAAGCCGAACACTCCGAGGTGGTATCAAAAAGCTTGGAGGCTAATGGTGTAACTGGTGCTGTTCTGACCCACTTGCATGACCACGTCTGCGATTTCATCACATACGGAAAGAACAAAGAGCATACGTTACATTCCGCATGAAACCGGGCAAATCTGCCACAGAGACTTTTCACGTGACGTACCTTTGACACATGGCGACGCTGCAACGAGTGGTTCGAGGTGTTTCGAGAGGCTTCAAGAGCGGAAGACGATGAGAGATTAGGAAGACCTTCGACGAACTCAACCCCCGAAAATGTCCAAACCATTTGGCAACTCATGGATGATGATCGCCGGAGAACGATCCACATGATCTCACTTCCGCACCCACCCTGCTCGCCAGATTTGACTCCTGCGCTTAGAGAACACCCTCTTCCCGAAGATAAAGATCCAGCACGAATCGCAGAAGGAGCTCGACATGCTTCAGAAAGAAGATTCCAGGACACGTTTCAGAAGAACATTGGGGGCACTGTATTGCTGTGCAAGAAGACTATTTTGATGGTGATTGTGTGGAAACTTGGATAAATAAAGTACTTTCTTGTAAACAGAGCGAGTCTCCAAACATTTTGACGCCACCTCGTTTGAGTCAACGTGTCAGGCTAAACGTACAGCCAGTATTATAGCAAACGTGTGCTAGCTTGCAATCTAATGTTTCTGCAAGTGCATGTTTTTGTCACCTTATTTTTGTTTCCTTGTAACTGTAAGAGCTCTTTTTTTGATGGCTCAGCTTTAACCTCATGATCAGAAGGTTGTCAGTTTCAAGGTTCTCCAGTCCTGTACAGCTTCATCGCTTCTGGCAAACGAATAAATGTAAATCTGTCGTGTTGGCTGATCCTGCAGGAGAGTCCAGATGTTTGAAGCAGCATTGCTCTGTCAGATCCATGTCAGGTTTCTCATTGATTAGTGCAGATACCTTTCATATTCTTGTGCCAACATCTGCATGGCACAAAAGGTGCACGATGTTCCCAAGTCTGCATCGTGAAGGTGCTCCATGACCTTCATGAACCATCAAAGTCTTTTTGCATTATCAGCAAATTTGGAACAGCAACAACATCTCCAGACCACAGAGTTCTAAAGGATAGGGATCTGCTGGATCTACTTATACATCTCTCCAAACTATTCCTGAGGCACAATCCCACTCAAGGTTAAAGATGTTGCTCTGTAAGTCCTGGGATGTAAACCCACACAGTCCTGGTGACACAATCTTGCCGGACGCTGATATTTCCCTCTTGCTCCCCTCAGTATGACACGGCTCTGGTCAGGCAGCGTGTCGTCTGGTTTGCAGAAGCTTGTGGAGCGTGCAGTCTGACCACAGGACTGTAATCATGTGGTCAAACAGTTCGCCTGTGAAAGCCGATTTTTTACACCACACTACAGCGTCATGCTACATAAATACTTTAACGGTTTCTCAAAGCGTCTGAGGGCCAACGGGGTTGTGATCACAGCAAGATCCAGACACTCAAAGAGAAAAATGAACTGATCCGTTGTGTGTGTTGTTTCTTCAGAATTTTTTTTATTTTTTTTTTTTTATCGTGAAAGAACATCACACCAGGGGCTAAACCCAAGGTGACACCACTTGATTAGCCGAGTGTTCTTCATCAACCTTCATACCAGATTGTAACGATAAACATTTCTGCCCAATTAAAAGCAAGCCTGGCTGTAAATGATGTCATTTCCTGTTCAGTCTTTATCATTTCTCCTGGCCGTTTTGCTTCAGGAGTTAATAGGAATGAGAAGAACTGAGTTTCTTTGTTGTCAAAGCAATCGCTTTTAATCCTGTTCACAAGAACACCTAGGCCAGACATTTATAATGCATCACAGAGGTCGTGAGTTCAAAGCCCACAAACTTTCATTCCGCTTCTCCCGTCAGGGGGCGCCACAGCGGATCCTCCGCTTGGGACCGGCACTGAGAGTGGCGGGGGATGGTTCCCTGACCGGGGATCGAACCCGGGCCGCAGCGGCGAGAGCGCCGCATCCTAACCACTAGACCACAGCGAGTTCAAATCCCATAATTGAGCTAAATGAGTAAAATGTGATTGGCAGGTAGCTTTTGGAAATAAAATAATAATAATAGTACGTTTAAGTAATATCACCATTAAAATATGTTAAGTGAAGATTTGGCCCTTGTGTTTTTTACATTGACATGGTCTCAAAGCAGCTTTACACAGATGAAGCAGTTATAAGGTTGTATAAACGAATGCGTATGTTTATTACCCATCGGTTTATTCCTCATAATTGTTTATCCCTGATGAGCCAATTTCATTCTGAACAATATCTGTGGCCTTCAATATTATTTTAAACATGTAATAAATTAGTTTGATTCTAATAAAGTGACACAGTGAGTGTGCGAGTCTGAATTCTGGTTTATATCATGTGGAACGAAATGATCTAAATAACTAGAAGATCTCAATGAACACAAACTGATGTAATCTGGACTGTATTTGTTATTTGAATGCTCGTGTTTGCTGGTGAATTTTTATGAAAATTGTTCATCATCCAGCCTCGTTTAACCTCCAGCACTGATATGTGGTTCTGTGGGAAGCTCAATTACAAATGCATACGGTAGAGACAATATGGAGCCTTACATTTAAACCATGTGTGTGTGTGTGTGTGTGTGTGTGTGTGTGTGTGTGTGTTGATTGTACTACCCAGGCATGAGTCATAAAACCTTCAGCTGGCTACAGAATTGAGATCAGTTTGGGGTTTTGTTCAGATCACTGCTGTGAGTTAATCCTCACAGCTCTAAAACCTTTCAATTGTTTCCTTCTCACTGATCTTTCAGACCTTCAGCTTTGATTATACTCATGTTCATGTGTGAGGGAGAAATCACAACGTGTTGTGAGGTTATCGCAAAATAACCAAAGAGATAAGGGTTCCTGGCTTTCAGACAATGTTCTTTAAGGGTTCTTTATGGGACGAGTAAATGTTTTTGGCTTTGAGAACATTGTTCTTCAAAGGTTTTCCAAAAAGCTCATTAAATAAATAGTGTTTCTGGCTTAAGAAGGGGTTTCTTAATGCTTCCTTGGTTTATAAGTTCACACCTTCCGAGAACAAATCTTTAAGGATTCAGTGGATAAATACAGGTGCATAGGTTCCAACAAAGGCTCCTCGACGGCTTGTTCTGCATACATCAGCAGGTTCTGAGCCTTCAACAAGGGTTAATTCTGGGTTTTATAAGGGTTCATTGGATGACTAAGAATTCTTTAAACCAAGGGTTCTTCAGGGGTTCTTCAAGGGTTCTTCAGGGGTTCTTCAAGGGTTCTTCAGGGGTTCTTCAAGGGTTCTTCAGGGGTTCTTCAATGTTTTTTTTTTGGATAACTAAATGACTCTTCTAATAAATTTACATTTAGGATTAATTAGATATTGAAGGCTTCTGGTCTTACAGTTTTTGACAGAATTTAAAGTTTTTCTTCTGATAATTAAAGTTTTTAGGTGCCAGTAGAGTGCATTGGCATGTAGCATTGCAGGCCCTGCTGTGTTTGCTTTGTGTGTTTTGAGGTGAGGTTCTGTGTTTGTATTTTATCCAGTTGTAGGCCACATCAAACACACTTTTCTAGGAGCAACATGCTTGAACCTGATTTACTCTGGAAGTCCATTCTGATAGTCATAATACGCTCTTTTGTTTTCTTGCTAAGAGACTCTGAAGACATGGAGATCACGTCCATGTCTTCAGAGGGGTGAAAATCCATGACGGGACATCTGCTAGTTTCTATGATTCAAAGCTGATCAGTTGATTTCCAGATGATTCCAGGTGTTTTCTCACTGGCTGTTGTGTGACGTGTGTGGTTACTGAATGTTGTGAGTAGAAAAATGTGATGTGTTCTGTTTAGGTTACACTGGAGATGTTATTGAGAAGCTAAATACACTAAAGAGTGCACAAGGCATTGATGTTTGCTTCATTCCGTACAAATTCCGGACCTTTTCTCCTGAGTGTCACGACGCCTTCGGTATAATTTGTAGCAGTCAGTGAATAACTCGCTTTAGGGTGAATAACTGTATAATAAACCATGGCAGTGGATCCTATCTGGAATTGGGTTTTGGGTTTGATCCCTGGCTGAGAGCAGGAGATTAACACCGAGCTGGAGGACTTTGTGCTTCCTGTAGCGACGATCACTGCCAAAATATTTCATCTGAAGGTGCATCAGGCGTGTTGCAGCACTGCGTCGATTAACGGCCCTGCACCGGATAAATAAATCTTCTAAAACGCATTTAGATTAAAGTAGGAAGCTTTCATTTATTGGACTCTTCTTCGCTGGCTCAGGTACCATGATTGAAACCTGGATGATTGATGAATGCTATTATGAGTTTAATGCTAATGTTTGAGGTGACTGCAAATAAAACATCTCCTCAAGCATGTTCATGTTTATGTGATGAGGAAGAACATGTGCTCCAGAGGTTTTCCGCTGTTTATGATCAGAACTCTAAAGACCTGCTGGAGGGAGGTGCAGGAGAACACTTTCCCCGCTGGGTTGACCATTAGCCCTGGTTCGGATTTGAAAGTTCTATGACGTGTATTTAAGTTATTATCTCCTCATAATGCCTGAACTTTCAGCACCTCACAATCTATCATTTAAAACACTTAATACTGAATATTTTGTGTATGATTCTGATCATATTTTGCAGGCTGTTTGATGTAAAGAGTTTTTTTAACACTGAAATGTGCAGCTTAGCGCTTAGCGCTACATCACAGGACAAAAAGTATTTTTTCTTTCTTTCCAATCCATTTGGTGTTTGAGATCTTCATGAGATTTTGGTCACTTGAACCTTGTAATGTGAATGTATTGTTATTCTATAATTCATGTCACAGATACAAAACCATCTAAGAATCAGGTTTCTGTCTGTTTTGCTTTTGTAAAATTAAAAAGTCCTCTTTTATTTCCAGGAGAGCCCTCCTTCTGCTCCTGTCAGTATGTTTCACTGCACTATCTGCAGAAGAACATTCACAACCTCAAGGTAAGCTGTCTGTCTGTCTCTTTGTCTGTCTGTCTCTTTGTCTCTCTGTCTGCTTCTCACTCTGTTTGTCTGTCTATCTGTCACTGTCTGTCTCTCTGTCAGTCTCTCTGTCTGACTCTTTGTCTGTCTGTCTGTCTCTGTCTATCTGTCTGTCTCTCTGTTGTTCTCTTTCTTTCTCGGTCTCTTTGTTTGTTAGTCTCTCTATCTCTGTGTCTGTCTATCTGTCTCTCTGTTTATCTGTCTTTCTGTTTGTTTTCCAGTTTGTCTGTCTGTATCTCTGCTTATATTTCTTTTTCTTTGTCTGTCTCTCGGTTTGTCTGTTTTCTGGTTTGTCTGTCTGTCCATCTTTCTTTGTCTGTCTGTCTCTCTGTCAATCTCACTGTTTGTTTCTCTTTGTTTTACTCTCTCTCTCTCTCTCTCTCTCTCTCTCTCTCTCTCTCTCTCTCTCTCTCTCTCTCGTTGTGTGTCACTGAGATTGATTACAGTGTCTATAGATTAAAGTATTATTTGTGTTGTTCGTATCAAAGAAACCGAAATAAATCACTGCTAAAACAAGAAAGTCACAGATGTTGGGGTTGTCCATGTGGGAAAGGTTATGAAGTCCCTCTGTCTTCCCTCTGTGCCGTCTCGGCATGTCTGCTCTTGCTCTGTGAGAGGTAGAATGCAGCCTGAATGCAGAGCAGCTTTTTCATCCATGAAAAGAGAGAGAGAGAGAGAGAGAGAGAGAGAGAGAGAGAGAGAGAGACTTAAACTTACAGCAACACTTCCCAGTCATGGTTAGTATTAGCTAATAAACTAGCCTAGCTCTGTAGATTCGATTTCTCATGTCTGCAGATGAAGGGATGATAAAGTGGATGAATGTTTCAGAAAGTTTATACACGCTTTTACAGCAGCAGTGTAAAGTTGCGAAGTTCATCACAAGTCATCCAATTTCTTCAAAGAGCAAAAAAATGTCCTGCTTTACATCAGACACGTTAACAAGTGTCCAGTCTGAGATGGAGGGAGTTGGAGTGGAGGAGAGCCTCAGGCCTGTGTGAAGGAACCGTGAGGGAATGCAAGGTTTATGGAAAAACCGTCTGGGAGAACTCATTACACTTAAAAACAGTGTTTATTTAACCTTCATTTCCTCCTGCTCCTTAACATTTCCATCAACAATAAAACATACCGAAGGACCACAAGGAAGATTTAGGAAAAAAATTGCAGTATAATAATTAACAATAAGAAGAAAAAATAAATTGAAACTGATGTTGATACACATATCGCTCGAAAGATATTTTTCCCTTTTTTAAAAAAAGAGAAATTTTTAAAGGATTTTTATCCAGTTAAAAAAAATTGAAATAAATAGAGAGAAATAATATTTTATAATTTTTTTTAACAAATACACAAATAATGAAATAAATGAAATCTTTTAATTTGTAAACATTTTTGCAGTTCCAAAAAAAAAAAAAATGTAAATTTCAATAAATTTATATGCAAAAATTAAATATATATAATATATATGAGGACATGTATGAGGACAGTGTAACAGCAGTGAAGTCTGCAGTAGGAATGACAGACTGGTTCAAGGTGGAGGTGGAACTGCATCAAGGATCAGATCTGAGCCCTTTCCTGTTTGCAGTGGTGATGGACAGGTTGACGGACGAGGTTAGACAGGAGTCTCCATGGACTATGATGTTTGCGATGTGTGTTTTATATGTATAGAAATGTTGTATTTAATGGGCAGCACGGTTTCTTCTAAATCTTTCCATGGCTATGAAAAACCTATGGTGTGACCTCTACCAGAGGTCAAAGTTCACAGTGTTTGCCATGTGTAACCTGCAGGGTTTTGATGTCTGGGTGGAGCTAAATGGTTAAATTTCACTCAGGAAGAGGATGGAGTTCTTTTGGTAATGTAATAAATCGCATCCTTGGTAACTGTTGATCTGATAGAAAACGACAGACTGTGGGTTCTTTAAGCATTCTTTGGAAAGTTCAGGTATCAGAAACAGTTCCAACCTTTCAAGTGTCAGCTTTTACATGAACTCTAATAAGAGAACAAGTGATCATGTGGGGACTGGAAAACCAGTGATTCTATTTATATGTGAAAACTAGTGCTCTTACTGGGATTGAAAAAACAGTGATCTTACTGGGATTGGAAAACCAGTGATCTTGCTGTCAGAAACATTAGCAATCTTGCAGGACTGATTACTCGACCGTGTCTCAGATGTACAAGCTTCCTGCAACAGGAACCTTTGTCTAAAGTTGCAACAAACTGGAGCCAAACCTTCAGTAGGCAGCAGAATTAGCTGTGTGCTCTAAAGCGGACCTGGGCCTCACAATGCACCAGGTAATGGATTGTACAGATACTACTAACAGATACATTCTAGAAATTCAAGAATTCTGCCTCTAAGAGCTCAGATCAGGCTTTAGTAGTTGAAGAAAAGTGTGCCTGGCGCTATAATACTGCGTGTAGATATTTCTTAACTCGACTAAAAAGCTTCACCAGGTTACCTTAGCATTACAACATCTAGTATGATTCAGAGTGGAGAAACTATGACCTGGAGAAAGGAGAAACCTCATCATGTTAGGATTTACCTGAAGTTGAGATTGATGACTTGAATCCTATCACTGAAGGTAAGATCCAATCTGAGATCCTTTGAAATGTGTGAGAGCAGTGGACCAGGCCACGCTGTGTTTCTGCATCAGCCAGGAAGCAGAGGATCTTTTCAACAGCTTGAGCGTGTCAGAGTAGGAATAATGGAGGTCCAGCAGCAGGGCAAGGCATTTTTATTACAAATCCAGACATGTTTTTCTTTTCCACATGACTCTTTTCCCTCGATTCCTGTGTTCTTTCCTGTTCTGAAAGAGAATACATGCTGTTTTACTGAAGAGAAACATGGGTGGAAATGCTGACTCTGCATTTATCTCAAGCACCCAGTGTCCTCTGTTTCTTTTTGTTTTGTTTTTATTATCCTGGACAGACCCTGGGGCCATTACCTGAGTTTACAGATTATCAGATGTCCAGGATTCCATCGTATTGTAAAATTTCTTGGTCCCCCCACCCACCCAAAAAAAGGGCCGTTGTTTGTGTTTCAGATGTTCGCAGATCTTTGATTGGTCTCCATTAAAAACCATGAATCTTGTTTGTTTTCTCTGGTTCACTAATTCAAACCTGCTGCAGTCAGATTCCACATGCAGAAATAAATTGCCTGTTGTTTTTATAAATAGAACTCGAAACTTAATTACGTAACATTCTTGTACAAACGATGTTTTAAGTTTCTGAGTCAGTGGTCTTTATAACATAGCGTATGGAAGAGTGTTTGGAGTCAAAGTGAGGATGAAGTACAAGAACTTGTCGTATGAACTTGTTCCAACAGAAGTAGAATTTGTGGGGAACTGAATTAGTACAGTAAGGAGGAAGTGCTTTGTGAAGATCTTTGTGAAAACATTTCTTGAAATACTTCTTAGCCAGACTTAGAGGGTCCTTCTTTTTAATCCTTTTATCTGGACCACAGCTGCTCCTAATCACTCTATGGGGTAAACTGATACTAAAGCATTTAGATGCCCAAAACATGGCTAGGGCTTATTTATGCTGTGGACGATGTGCTTGAAGATGCCTGTAAGTGTTCCAGTGTGCAAAGATCAAATATGTGCCTGAGCCTAATTCGCTTTTTCATTGTCTCTTGCTGTCTGTCTCTCAGGTGTAGATCTCATTCTCCAGCTTGGCCTGTCCAGCCGCAGAGATGTCACGCATTCCTCTTGGACGATGACCTCACCGCCACTTATTTCTTCCCTCTCATCTCTTTCTATCCTTCCTGGTGGGGTTGGGGTGACTCTGGACCGTAATGCGATGATCGAAGCCCCTGTAGCAAGTGTCCTTCCTGCAGGCGTGGCGAACGAGTTTTCCCTGATAGTGAGCCTTAACTCCAAGCGTGCCACCAATGCCTTCTTGTTCAGCGTGCGGGATGGACTCGACCGACTCCAGTTTGGTCTGCAGCTTCTGCCGGACCGCGTGGTGGTCTACACGGGTGATAAGGCAACCGTTTACTTCAGCTATGCAGCTCAGGACGGACGGTGGCACTCGTTTGCAGTAGCGGTGCGTCCGCGCTCTGTGTCGTTCTTTGCCCAGTGTGGTGGGCTACAATACAGTGAGGAAACACTGACTAGACCACGGATGGTGGTTTCAAAGGGCCGGGTGGCCATCGGAAGGATGAGCTCCAGGGCGGCACAGTTTGAAGGCTCTCTGTGCCAGCTGGAGATATATCCCTCAGCACAGGTTGCAGCACATTACTGTGACTATGTAAAAAAAAACTGCAGACTAGCAGACACCTTTCGATCTTCGTTCCCTTCCACATTGCCCTCCCTACCGTCCTCTGTGACCCCCTCAACTCCCTCTGAAACACACACACAAAACCCAACCAACTCCACACTCAGGAACTCTTTAGGAAAAATGAACTCTACAACTGCATCCGTTTGGAATACACTGAGATCGAGTACCGCTCAGACTGCTGGTCCACCTCTGAACCCCTTTAGAACAACATACTCCCCAGAAGCTACTATTCGCACCCCTCTAAGCGAAAGTAGACCCTATGAGGAGAACAACACTGAAGATCACCGGCTGCTTGGAAGAACCCGTGCCACTCGAGCTACTCCAAACCTGAACCCTGAACCCAGAAAGAACCAGCAGAGTAAAGACAATGGCTCCCAACGACCAGAGCTCTCAGAGCATCAGGTGAAGCTGAACGGTGCGACCTTGTACAGACAGCAAGGTTACAACAACCAGCTGAAACGTCTTGAGGAATATGGTGAGGAACGGACATACGACTCAGGGGTATATGGATACGACTATGGATTCGAGGATGGAGACTATTTTTTGGACTATGACGGTTTTGATGGTCTTAAAGGGGATCCAGGCCCTCCGGTGAGTGTCTCAGTCATCATTTCATTTTCATCTCTGTGTGTTTGCACGTGTGTATGCAAGTCAATGTGGTGGGGTTTTTTCTTTCTTTTTCTTTTTCTTTTTTTACTTCCCAAAGGCAAGCAGGAGCAAAGTTCTGCATGAAAAATTAGCCAAACTGCAAAACGTAAATATCCAAACTCATTTATTTTCTTTTAAGACATTCCTGGACAGCATTGAGGACTTGGCTGCATTTCCAAAAGCTTCCATGAATGAATCATGGGAAGATATTGAATAGAAATGTTTGGCAGCGACAGATGCTGATTTAAGAAGTGAGATGTCCTGATCCAAGCATCTTTCCTTTTCACCTCTAGAGCAACTGAAACAAAGCCAGTAGGGAAGGACGTGTGATTTTCACGTGGAATGCAGAGATTCTAAACAGATTTCTAAACAGATCCTTTAGACATAATTATATCCTAAGGTGCAACTGGAAATGTTTTATTTTGCTATCTGGCGATGTAGAATTATTACTGTAGGGTTGCCAGATTTTACCTAATGATATTACTTGGGCTGGTGAGACATCAACAATACAAACATATTTCTTTAGAAGGTGACATGATAAGACTCACCATAACCACGTTTGTTGCCCGTTTTATTAGCTCTAATGATACTGGAGCAATTATGGGACTATGCTGCTTTTCTGGTGAACATTTCAGGTCACATGGGCTGCAGGTTGATGGGGATAAATTCAGCACGTGGGCAGTCATTTTGGAATTAGCATTAGCATTAAGAATAAGGAGTCAAGGACTGGATGACTCGTAGGAAAGTTATGTTTTTCATGTGACGTTTTATTCATATTTTAGATATTAACGATTTGATTAATGCTCGGAAAAATGCTTTATTTTAGACATGTCAGTTTTTTCCTTGAGTTTAGGGAGTGTTTTGGATACACACACACACACACACACACACACACACACACACAGAGGCAAATCAACAAGGCTTGATGTCGTATCTTTACATTTGTTGTTGCATTGATTAAACGTTTAAATCATGTTAATTCGGCTGCATCTGGAGGGATATTTACATATAATTTATGTAAATTTGTGTTTTTGGTGGATTTTGGATTTGGAGATCAGTTTTTGATTTATAATCGAATATCAATGACACTTGGTGTGAGTCAGTCGTGTCGTTTACAGATTTAATTATTGTTCGTTATTATCTCGATTCCACACATTTTGATTTAGAAAATGTTGCTGACTTCATTAAATAATGTTCAGAAAACTAAATTCAGAGAGAAAATATCAGCAAATTGTGCGCAAAACTAAAAAATGTCAATGAAAAAGATTATATTATATTATATTATATTATAGAGTTTTTGTGATATCATGCTATACAGCTAATTCAATACTGTACAATCTAATAATTTCATACAATAATAAAAATGTCAAATATTTTACAGATTTTTTTGTGTGAATAATATAAACAGTTTGAAGCATATTTTTGGACTGTATACCAAAAACCCATGACATTGTCATTAACATGATAATTGAATTATTTTTTAATGGAACATTCTCTTTTTTAGAATCACTCCTATAATATATAGTTGCTCTAAAATAAAATTCTCAAATGAATTCCTATTTAAAAGTGGAAAAGACGATATTAACCTACAGTAATGATGTTTTATCAGACTGGTTTTTTTTTTTACGTTATGTTCACTTGAAACGCTGTGTATATAAATTTTTATCGCCTGAGCCGAGCTCCATTTGAGCGAGCTGGATGGGAACCACATGCATGAACTAAAATAAAAAGTCTGAATGCTGAGAACTGAGAAGCAGATGATCTGCACCACACCTCCGCTTTCTAGGAATTTGTGTATTTAATAATAATATGGTATTTTCTAGTGGAACGATTTAAGGCTTGTGGAAGGAGTCTCCAGTGTCAGCTTTGTGAAATAATATTCCGGACGGAAGAATTTATACAAAATATTTATGGTATTTGGTAGATGCCCTTATCCACGGCGCCTTACATTTATCTCAATCATACAGCTGAGCAGCTTTAGGGTTAAGGGCCTTGCTCAGGGGCCCAGGAGTGTCAGGGATTTGAACTGACAACTTTTGGATCCAATGCCTTTTATTGGCTCTATACATGTACTTTGCACAATAAGAATAACGTTGAATTGAATCTAAACTAATCGAATCTTAACCACTATGCTTCCATCTTCCACAGAGTTTGTTCTTCTCTGCAGTTTCTCTTTTTTTAGAGAATAATGAGAGCTTTAATGAGGGAATGTATGCTTACAGCTGCTGTAACATAAGTGCCTACAGGAACATCCTTCTATAATAAAGAAGAACTTCAGTGTAGTAGCTCCGCCCTCCATTTCTCCACCCTACTGTTGATGGTTTTCTTGAGTGGCCTGCTATAAAGCTCTGACCACAACCTTTGGGATGAACGTGAACACCGACTGCACCCCAGGCCTCCTCAAATCACCTACAGCAGAACCTGACTTAATCATAAAATCTTCTAAAACGTCACAATCTCATCATTTGTAATCACACAAATCATCCAAAATAGTGTAATGAATCCAAATTGTGGTTGAAGATGATCCATTCCTGCGACTGGGTTCTGCTCAGCACGTTGCCAGCTTCTCTGTAATGAGAGTTTGGAGCGTGATGAGTATGGATTCCAGCTCGGAGCGTATCTCTAATGAGCTCCACCTTAACACAGAGTTAATGCAGCGGTTTACGGGGACGTTTCTGTGGTCTCCTGCCAAAAACTGCAGCATTTTGGAAAAGTAGATTGTTGCTCTTGGCATTAAGACACAACATTTGTCCTGTGTAAAAATGAGGACAGGGATGTCCTGTGACCTTCCTGATTATCTCCAAAACGGCAATCACAAAGTTCTCACAGTTTCTCATTTTGAGATATAATGCTGTTCTGATCAGGTTGCAGGAGTGTAACAGCAGCTCAGGAGTGATACTGATG